>NC_133647.1:172481077-172781077 GCF_009905375.1 Apium graveolens | reverse complement strand
AAATCTAAATTCTGAAGAATCCAACTCAGAGAGCATAGTTTCAGGGGGAGCATCAGAAAATGAAAATGAAGACAGCATGGATCATGGGGGAGCATCTAGTTCTAGAGAAAACCTTCCATCTGCAAGGAAGTGGACTAAATCACATACACCTGATTTGATAATTGGAAATCCTGATGCAGGTGTCAGAAGTAGAACAGGTACTTTAAACGAATGTCTTTACAATTCTTTTCTTTCTCAGGCTGAGCCAAAGAAAGTGGAAGAAGCTCTTCAAGATGCTGATTGGGTGCAAGCAATGCAGGAAGAGTTAAATGAATGTGAAAGAAACAAAGTCTGGACCCTAGTGCCAAGACCAAAGAATAGATCTGTTATTGGTACAAAGTGGGTATTCAGAAACAAAACTGATAGTGATGGCATAATTACAAGGAATAAGGCAAGGATGGTTGTAAAAGGATATTCTCAATAGGAGGGAATTGATTATGATGAAACATTTGCACCAGTTGCTAGATTGGAAGCCATAAGGATATTTTTGGCTTATGCTGCTCACAAAAAGTTTACTATCTTTCAAATGGATGTGAAAAGTGCTTTTCTCAATGGAGAATTGGAGGAAGAAGTATATGTTGAACAACCTCCAGGATTTGTAGATTCCAAATATCCAGATTATGTCTACAGGCTTGATAAAGCACTTTATGGACTTAAGCAAGCTCCTAGAGCATGGTATGAAACTTTAGCTCAGTTTCTTCTGGAAAGTGGATTTAACAGAGGAACTATAGACAAAACACTGTTCTACCTCAATAATGGAAAGGACTTACTTCTGGTCCAGATTTATGTTGATGATATCATTTTTGGGTCTACAAATGATAGACTTTGCAAGAAGTTTGCCAAACTGATGCAATCAAGGTATCAGATGAGTATGATGGGGGAACTTAGCTATTTTCTGGGCCTTCAAGTCAAGCAGAATGAAAAAGGCACTTTTATTTGTCAAACTAAGTACACCAGAAACTTGCTGAAGAAATTTGGAATGCAAGATTGTTCTAGTGCATCCACTCCCATGGCCACTGCAACAAAACTGGACAAGGATGTTGGATTTTAAACGCAGCGGGGGCATGGCAAAACACTTTTACACATATAAAATCCAAATAAAAGCATACAGATCATGAATAAAAATTCGAGGGATCGAATCTAACCTTTAAAAATAATTCGGAGACAACGATCAGAGATCCTTAGCAGTTGCTCCTCAAGTGTGAAGCACTCCACCGGTATCCACCAAGAAAACGATGTTAAGGAGAAGGAAGGAGGTGGAGAGAATTGGGTTTTCAAACTTTTTGGGTTTTGTGTGGGTTAGAATAAAATAGGGTCTATAATAGTGTATTTATAGGCAAAATTTTAAGCTGAAATTTTTCCATAAATAATATTATTATTATCCCATTTATTATTCTCATTAATAATTAAAACACCTTTTAATTATTAATCCTTTTTCTAAACACTTTAAAAATAATTCTCTCTCTCGATTTAATTTCCAAAAATTAAATCCTTTAATTAATAATATTAAGAACTTTTCTTAATTAATTTATAATCAATTAAATCTCATTTAATCAATTATTAAATTTTCCAATTAATTATTTATTTCACAAATAAATAATTATTAGCCATTATTAATTAATTCCTCCACCATTAAATCATTCTCTTTTTATGGTGTGACCCTGTAGGTTCAATATTAAGCCGGTAGTAGAAATAAATAATAATAAAACTATTTTATCATTATTTATATAAATTCTCTAATTTATTAAATATGATTAATTAATTAATCACATTTATTCTACATCGTGAGTGATGCTTCTCAACATATCGCGACTATCCGGATAATATGAATTCACTGCTTAGAATACCAAAAACCTGTCAGTGAATAGTTATCGTACAATAAACTCCTTCTACCCTACAATGTCCCGATTAAATACAAGGCATGGATCTCGTGTCAAGCCTATCTAATTCAATCACTTGCTTACCATTTACTATACGTAGTTCTATGCAAATTAGAAACTCCTTTCTAATTTCATTCACTCTGGCCAAAGATTCCTGAACTAGCATAAGTGGATCAGCCTTGAACATTTGCTTCCTTCACTGGAAGGGGTAGATCCTTTATTGATCATACACTATCTTCGTGTACAAATTCCTATACCCAAAAGAGCCCTAATAATTGTCCCTGGAGACTAAGAACTAAACCAAAGCATAGTTCAGTGTACACAAGATGACTATGATGACCTCAAGTCTAAGGATACTTGTACAACTATCACTATGTGAACAACTGCTGACACGTGAGTGAACTCCATCAGTTGTTCAGCTGTGCGAGTCATGTTCAGTGAACTTATTCCATAATAAGCACCTACATACTAGCTATAGTGTCACCACACAAATGTCTATGAGAACAGACATCCTTCATAATGAAGCAAGCATAGTATGTACCGATCTCTTTGGATTATTAATTACCAGTTAGTAATCCTACGACCAGGAACTATTTAAATTTAGAGTTATCATCTTTTTAGGTCTCACTATTATGATCTCATCATAATCCATAAAAAGCTTTACTCTAAACTATGGTATATCTTATTTAAACACTTAAATAGATAGAGCCCGTAATAAAAACAAAACAAGTCTTTTATTAATATCAATGAAATCAAAACAGATTACATAAAGAGTTATTCCTAAATCCTAATACCTGATTGGACTTAGGACATATTCCTTTCAATCTCCCACTTGTACTAAAGCCAATCACTCTGGTATCTAATACCCATCTCATCTTTATGACGATCAAAGTGACTTTCAAAAAGTAGCTTTGTGAGTGGGTCTGCTATGTTGTTATGTGTGTCAACTCTATTTCAATACAATACAAGAAATGTTACCGCGCTCCCACTAACCCTTTTGTAAACGCATGGTTCATCTACGTTTTTGATAAAATCAAACTCTTTGATTGTCTCATCTAAACGAATGTTTCATCTTTCGAGAAGCTTGTTTTAAACCACATATGGTTCGCAGTAGCTTACACACTAGGCTTTCATTTCCCTTGGAAAGAAAACCATCTGGCTATATGCCAGATCTCATAGTCGTAGTAAGCAGCAATCGCAAGCAAAATCCGAACTGATTTTAACAAGGCTATAGGTAAAAAATTTCATCAAAGTCAATCCATTGCCTTTGTTTGAATCCTTTTCCCACAAGCCTGGCCTTATAGGTCTCCACCTGGCCATCTGCTCCAATCATTCTTTCGTATACCGTATACATAGATTCCATTCCAGATTTCATGGCACTATGCCATTTCTCTGAGTCAACACTACTCATAGCCTTATTATAGGTTACAGGGTCGTCATCATCAATGATCGACAACTCATTGTCATTCTCAATGACAAGGCCATAATACCTCTCAGGTTGGCGAGACACTCTCCCTGATCTATGAATGGGCTGTTCCACAAAAGGTTGTTCAGTCAGAACAGGTGTTTCCACTCGATCTGTAGTAGTTTGTGCTTCTTGAACTTCATCAAGTTCAATTTTGCTCCCACTATTTCCTTCAAGGATAAACTCCTTTTCCAAGAAGGTAGCATGTCTGGAGACAAACACCCAATGATCGGTGCAAAAGTAATACCCTAAAGTCTCTTTAGGATATCCCACAAAACTACATTTTACGGATCGATATTCCAGCTTATCTGGGTCAACTTACTTGACATAAGCTGGACATCTCCAAATCTTAACGTGTTTAAGACTTGGTTTCCTTTCTTTCCATATCTCATGCGAAGTTTGAGGAACAGATTTTGGAAGGCACCATATTCAGTAAATATGCTGAGGTTTCCAATGCATAACCCCATAGGAATACTGGAAGATTTGCATAGCTCATCATGGACCGAACTATGTCTAACAAAGTTCGATTTCTCCTTTCAGATACCAATCTGGAGGCGTCCACTGGGAGACTATACCATTTACTTTGAGATAATCTAGAAACTCTCCATTCAAGTATTCACCACCTCGATCTAATCGAAGAATTATAATACTATGTTTGGTTGTTTCTCCACTTCATACTTATATTCTTTGAACTTTTCAAAGGCCTCAGACTTGTGTTTCATCAAACACATATCCGAATCCATATCTATCATCTATGAAAGTAATGAAGTATGAAAATCCACCCATGGCTTGCTTAGACATTGGTTCACATACATCTGTGTGTACCATTCCTAGCAAATTTGCAGTCCTCTCTCCATGTCTACTAAATGGAGACTGCAGTGCCACTATAAAGTGAGATTTTCATCATCCCTTTTCTTTTATTAGTTTGTTCAATCTGAAGTAAATTATGTCACATTTATACAGACCATTATTTAAAGCACCACGTCCATAAAGAATATTATCTCTAAGAATAGAACATTCATTATTCTCAATAATAAATGAAAATCCAGCCAAGTCTAACATGGGAATAATATTCCTCACAATCGAGGGTACAAAATAACAATTATTTCAAACAATAGTCTTGCCCGTAGGCCTATGTAAATGAAATGATTCTACATCTTCAGCAGCAACTCTGGCTCCATTTCCATCAGTAGAATCACCTCCTCTTCCTCAAGAGTCCTACTTCTCCTTGGTCCCTGCAACAAATTGCAGATATGAGAACCACAGGCGGTATCTAATACCCAAGTAGAAATGACATATTCACTTCTATCATGAACATACCTGAATCAAAAGCGGTAGTCTCACTACCCTTCTTCTTCTTCAATTCTGCAAGGTAAACCTTGCAGTTCCTCTTCCAGTGCCCCACCTTGTTACAGTGAAAGCAAACAACTTTGCTCTTGGGGTCTTCAGCTTTTGGTGGAACCGGCATTTTCTCACCTACTTTTTTCTTCTTGGAAGAGTTACTCTTCCTTTTCTTAGGATTGGAACCTTCACCACTTAGAAGAACAGAACTCTTCTTAGGGGAAAAATTCGATTCTGCAGTCTTCAACATGTTGTGGAGTTCAGGTAGGCTGACATCCAACTTATTCATGTGAAAGTTCACAACAAACTGCGAGAATGAACTCGGAAGCGATTGCAAGACCAAGTCTTGGCTCAGCTCCCCATCCATGGCAAAACCAAGTTGTCCAAGACGTTCAATCAAATTGATCATCTTAAGTACATGGTCATTCACATATGATCCCTCAGACATCCTACAACCGAACAACTCCTTCAATATCTCATATCGAGTTGTCCTCCCCGCCACATCATACAACTCTTGTAGATGCATGAGGATAGTGTGAGCATCCATATGCTCATGTTGCTTCTGTAGCTCAATGTTCATGGAAGCTAGCATGATGCATTGAGCAACATTTGCATCATCTATCCACTTACGATACACAACATGTTCATCATTATGTGCATCACTAGCAGGTTCAGTAGGCTTAGGTGAGTCAATCACGTATTCCAGCTTCTCAATCCTGAGAACAATTCTCAAGTTTCGAAGCCAGTCAGCATAATTAGGACCGGTCAATTTGTGAGCATCCAGTATGCTCCTGAGTGATAGTGCAGAATACATAACGTACAAAGTAAATCTGTAAATGATAAACACATAACAACACTTAGCAAATATTCTATTTCATTTTAAAATACTACATGAATCGGGTCTTTATTCATAAGTGGCTCCCACTAGTTTATCTAATTTATTCAACCCCCTACGTGAAAAATTAAGCATTCATAATGCTAGTGGGAATAGGGATCCTACATTCCATTACACGACCCCGGCTGTAGCACGAACCGCCATGTAATGTTCAATAGGCAGACAACTCTTGTCAATTACATCTTATGTTATTCCCTAATCAAACTTTAGCCTCTTGAATAATTGAGTCTCGGCTGTAGCACGACAAACTCAATATTCTAAGTCAAGTCTAACCCAACATTCCGTACAGTTGATTCAGTCCCCAAAGGCCCACGGCTGTAGCACGTACCGACCTTTAGATTCTTATTCAATGTACACATCTCTATGTAATAGACAAGTATTTCTTATTTCGAAATCAAAGCCCTCGGCTGTAGCATGAACCGACAATAATTCAAAAATAAGAACTACTTTTCTATCATGTTGGAAGGCTATGACCGACACAAGCCCGTTGTATCTTTGGCCAATTACTACTTGATATTATTTAATTTTAGAGGGATTATATTACGTTACAATCATAATCATATTATAAAGAGATTCTTCCTTTCAAATTAAATATTTCAAATCAATAATCAATAATCAGATGATAACCAGATCGGGTGGAGCATTGTCAAGAGGCGTCACTTAATAACCCTTTCTTACAGATAGAAATCTGTTGTTGACAGAATCATCCTTTCTCTCATATCGAAAATTCATATTCAATTACGTGTTTCACAAACACAAGAATCTCATGATTGTATTCATAATATTATTCTTAAGGTTATGAAACAATTTCACTATACTAGGTTGTCTAACAAACGCCTTATGTTCATTTAAGTTCACCTAAATCTATCATCGCATGATAAACTAAGCATATATCACATATATCAACATGAATAAACATCAAGGTAGGCATGTTACATCATCTAGCACATTAGTCTAAGCATTATACATCTCTATGTATCACATGAAGCATTTAAAATCAATTAAAACAATCAAAAACAGCTTTAAAACACTTCATGGAAATATAAAAAGTTCAAAACTTTTATATAAACTAAAATTGATCACTCCATTAGATCCGTCTCGGAAAAACGAATCCAACGGTATATTGCACGCCTAAAACGGAGTTACGAAACTCCCAGAAAATCAATTTTAAAATCAACAGACGGGCTGTAAAGCAATACAGGAACGCGTTACAAGCCCTGTAATGCATTCTGGTGATGCGTTACACCCCTTTTAAGCCATTAAAGGGTGTAACGCATTCCGTGAATGCGCCACAGGTGTGTAACGCATTCCCGGAATACGTTATACCCCTATATTTTTTTTTATTCAGCCGCCGCCTGGTTTCTTCTCGAACAGCGTGCCTCCGTTCCTGACATCTCTGTACTCCCGATCTTTCTTTCCGTGCACAATAGCAGATAACAGCAGCAGTATATACAAAAGGTATACAAACATATATATATATATAATATATACATATATTTATACTTATTTAATTACGAATTTTAATTACAAGAACTTCAAAAACTCATAATAAAAAATCTATACATCCTAAAATTATGAAAAAAATACCCAGACGATCTACAACACTTGTAGAACCCAGATCAACACTCAAAATTATTCTGAGAAACGATTTCTCGTCAGACAAAATTAATCCATGATATAACTTGTAAAAATCATAATTAATTCATACAAGCACATAAAATTCTGAAATTTTTACCACAGATCTATATGCATACAACCTATGCTCAGATACCATTGTTGGATTTTAAACGCAGCGGGGGCATGGCAAAACACTTTTACACATATAAAATCCAAATAAAAGCATATAGATCATGAATAAAAATTCAAGGGATCGAATCTAACCTTTAAAAATAATTCGGAGACAACGATCAGAGATCCTTAGCAGTTGCTCCTCAAGTGTGAAGCACTCCACCGGTATCCACCAAGAAAATGATGTTAAGGAGGAGGAAGGAGGTGGAGAGAATTGGGTTTTCAAACTTTTTGGGTTTTGTGTGGGTTAGAATAAAATAGGGTCTATAATAGTTGTTATGGATAAAAAACTAAGGTTATTACTTGCTGTATTTAATACTAAGATTCGGGAGCTCAAGGCCTTTAATGGCTGCTCTCGTATTTCGTGACTCAATCTGCCTTTACGAGATGCCTACGTATCTCTGTGAATTAGAGAATCAAGCCAAAAAACGTAGTTCTGATTGGTGGGGGTGAGACCCCTTATATAGATGTTGGGAGTCCTTGAATTGGACTTGGTATAGGAGACTTGGTGGGCAAGTCTCATAATTAGAATGGACTTTGGAGTCCTAGATAGTAGGAAACTGATTCCTTATCCTTTTAGGTCCCCTTGCGGCTAATCTCCAAGGATTTACATCCTTATCGGGACTCTTTTCAACATCTGATTTGTCCCTTATTAATTAATTACGAAATTAATTAATAATCAGGGCTTTTGGGCCTTTTTTATTCCATCAGGCCTGATCTGGTCCATCAGGCTTAACCTTTCTGGTCTGAGTATCATATATCTTTTTATTGGGCCTAGCAGCCCTCAGCTTGTACAATTAATGCAGTATTTAATTATACAATCATAAGTTATTTATCCCTATCATTTGCCCCCCAACTTTTGGGAAACATCGATTAGGTTTCGCAGAAGTTAAGTCTATTCGTTCCCTTACAGGGTTTCATTTTTCCGTAAAGTGTGGAGCGACCTACACATTTACAATGAATTTTTCCTTTTATTCAGGAATTATCTTAATTTCCAGGAATTTTTCCCTTATTTCCGGGATTCTTCCCTTATTTTCTGGATTTTTCCCTAATTTTTTGGGATTTTCCCTAATTTTCTGGGATTTTCCCTAATTTTTCTGGGATTTTTCCCTATTTTCTGAAAATATTTAAGGAATTTCTGGATTTTTTCCCTAATTTCTGGGATTTATCCTTTTCTGGATTTATTCCTTATTTCTGAAAATATTAACATTTTTCAGAAAATATTTAAGGAATTTTCTTATTTTTCTAATTAAATGATCAGAAAACAGAACTTTTGCTGCTCAATACATCCTAGGCGTTGTTGATCCACGCCTAGGGGACAGTTTCCTAACAACGTCTAGGAAACTTGCGTCCTGGGCGTTGTTGGAGGCTGATGCTTCCTGGGCGTTGTTGATCCACGCCTAGGAGACGGTTTCCTAACAACGTCTAGGAAACTTACGTCCTGGGCGTTGTTGGAGGCTGATGCTTCCTGGGCGTTGTTGATCCACGTCTAGGAGACGGTTTCCTAACAACGTCTAGGAAACTTGCGTTCTGGGCGTTGTTGGAGGCTGATGCTTCCTGGGCGTTGTTGATCCACGCCTAGGAGACGGTTTCCTAACAACGTCTAGGAAACTTGCGTCCTGGGCGTTGTTGAAGACAGATGCTTCCTGGGCATTGTTATACCACGCCTAGGAGCCACACTTCTAACAACGGCTAGGGACGATGCATCCTGAGCGTTGTTGGGGACAAATGCTTCCTGGGCGTTGTTGTACCACGCCTAGGAGTCATACTTCTAACAACGTCTAGGGACGATGCATCCTGAGCGTTGTTGGGGACAAATGCTTCCTGGGCGTTGTTGTACCACGCCTAGGAGCCATACTTCTAACAACGTCTAGGGACGATGCATCCTGAGCGTTGTTGGGGACAAATGCTTCCTGGGCGTTGTTGTACCACGCCTAGGAGCCACACTTCTAACAACGGCTAGGGACGATGCATCCTGAGCGTTGTTGGGGCTGTTCGAGCCTTGATTCATTCAATGAACTTTGATTTTAAATCTTTTCAAAATTCAAATCTTATGGGCTTCCCGCCTTTTTCTTAGGCCCAGGCCCGTTTGTGCATCTTTGAGCTCCTCTATATAAGAGGTGGAGTGTGAGTTCATTTCTCACACTTCACTTTCACAAAAATTTCTAAATTTCAACTCTGCAATTAGTCTCTCAAGAATCGCCACCTCCAAGCGATTTCCGGCTTTCTACTCCGCCGCTTTCTGGGCTTATTTTGAAGATTCCGTTTGAATCTTCATCTTCTTTACTTACTTTCAAGAGCTTCCTGGGTTTTTGTCTTCATTCATGGCGGATTCCGATTCATCTCACTCCCATGTCCCCCAAGCTGTTGCCCGTCCCTCTAGGGCCAGCCGAGGTAAAAAATCTCTTGTACATTCCTCAGTTATTTCTCTTAGGGATCTTTTAACCGAATTTGGGCAAGCCTTTCCTAATATGTTACACTTAGATGCATATAATTATCCTTCTAGATTTGGTCCAGATCAAGTAGGTACCATAGCCCACCTTTTTGGCATTTCTCACCCTTATAGGGCCGAGGCTCCAGGCCCAAATGATAGGGCCTGCTACCCAAAACCTGGGGCCATTCGGGTCTATAAGGAAACCTTCTATGCTGGTTTTCGCCTACCTCCTCATCCTTTTGTTTTTCGCCTTTTGGCTGAGACCCGAGTCTGTCCAACCCAACTCACACCCAACTCTTGGCGTTTTATTCACTATTATATGGCCCAATCTCGTAAACACGGTTTTGAGCCAAATATTTGTGTCTTTCGTTATTTATTTAAATTTGTAAATGCTTCTGAGGACCAAGGATGGGTCAAAATAGTTCATAGATCCTTGGCTCGTTCCTGCTTTATTTCTGGCACCAATCCCGACTCGTATCCAACATGGAAGAGTGAGTGGTTTTATATATTTCTGGATTCCGAGGAGGGTTGGGACCATTTTTTCAGGCCCAACTTCTCAAAAATTATAGACGGGTCTTTAAGAGACCTAAAATTGGGGATAGATGAGGATGCGGCCATCAAGGCCATTACTGCTGATAACTTGCACCATTGCGCTCTCATCCTTTCAGAGGGTAATTTGCAAGGTTTAGGTCTAAGTGACCTTGGTCCCGAGGGTATTTCTTTCCCCTTTTTGTTCCATTTCCTCCATTCTCTATTTGTCCTTTTTCTTACGTGCTCGTATTTTTCTGCAGCTAGGGCCGCTTTGGACACGATCTTCAAGAAGCGGGAGGCCCGTGCCGCCAAGGGCTCTGCTGTTGAGATCCACCGCGACAAGCGGGTTAGGATTGGTGACGACCCTTCAGTCACGGTTCAGGAGGCCGTCCCTAATTTTTTATCCCAGAGCCCTCCTAGCCTTGATGAAGATAACTCTCCCTTCACCGTCACTTGGGGCCTTCAGAGGAGGGACACGGTGGTAGGGAGTTCCGAGGCTGCCGCCATTTGGTCTCAGAGTGTGATCACGCCTCGTGACAGGGCTGAGATCGTCGAGTCTTCTGATGACCTACAGATTGAACGTCTGGGTGCTCAGGCCGTGGCTTCTGTAAGCCTCTTCCTTTTTTAACTATTTTTTTTTTATTATTACTTACTGTACTTTGATATGTTCGTGCAGATGAATACCTATCTCCAGGCTGCCCTTCACAATTTGAAGGATGTGAGGACCAGCCTAACTATTGCTGAGAGGGACAGGGATAGGTACCTCAAGGCTTCCGAGGCCAACTTCACTCGTTTCCGTGAGGTAGAGAAGGAGCTGGCGGACGAGAAGGAGAAAGTTCGTAAGCTGGAGCTGGATGCTCAAAGGGCCCGAGCTGAGGTGATAGCTGAGTATAAGGCATCTCAGGACTTTCAGGATGTCCTGAATGCTGAGTACGATGCTAACTTCCCGGAGACCTTTTCTAGCTGTTGGGAGCAGATAGTAGAGGAGATTGGGAAGAAGATTCCGGAGGTGACTCTCACTGCCTATCCAGTCCCTGATATTCCTAGGAAAGAGCCTCTTCTTGATGATATCCCTCTTTCTCGTATTCTTGCTTCTTCTGCTGAGGCCGAAGCTGTTTCTCCTCGAGGTGCTGATCCTGTTCCAGTTCCTTCTTCTGCTGCCAATGAAGGAAACATCGATGATGACTTCTTCAAGGATCTTTAAGTATTTTGTTTTTCTTGTTTGGCCCATTGTGGCTTTCTATGTATTGACTTAATCGTATTCAGAACTTATTACCCTTCGGGGCTTGTATTCTATATGTTGCTTTTCTTGCCTCTTTCTATCTTTGAGTTTACAATCTTAATATGCATTTGAATCTTAAACATCCTTAGATTGAAATAATTTCAAACTCTTTAATATGAAGTCTGGTTTTTCAAAACCTTACATAGCATGGGTTCGACCCTAATTAATAATAACTAGACAAAGTAAATTCTACTGGAATATAAAATCCTACGCAAGCAAAGCTTCAAGGTGCTTTTGAACCTACTTGTCATAATGACAAGTGAGAATCGTACTTCGCCTATCTTACACGTAGTAAACCTTCAGGTTTTGTGTGTGCCAGGTCCTCGGGACTTCAAAACCATCCATAGTTTCCAGCTTGTAGGTTCCTCTACCCTGAACGCTCTTGACTCTGTACGGCCCTTCCCAATTTGGGGTTAGCTTTCCTTTCTGTCCGACACCAGAAGCCTCTATTTTTCTCAAGACTAGATCGCCTTGTTTAAAAAACCTTTCTTTAACCCTTAGGTTGTAGTAGAATGAAGCCTTTTTCTGATATTCTACTACCTTTGCATGTGCCGTATCTCGCACTTCATCGATCAGATCCAGGGCTAACCTCTGCCCTTCCTCATTTTCTTCTGCATTGAAAGCCTGAATCCTTGGAGAGGAATGTGATATCTCTACTGGAACTACTGCTTCTGCCCCATACGCCAACATGAAGGGAGTTGCTCCTGTCGTAACTCTACAGGTAGTCCTATAGGCCCATAATATGGGAAGTATCTCATCCACCCAATTATTTCTTGACTTCTCGATCCTTTTCTTTAATCCATCCAGGATTATTCGATTTGCTACTTCTGCTTGCCCATTAGCTTGTGGGTGAGCCACAGAGGTGAACCGTAACTCAATTTCATTTTCTTCACAATACTTCTTGAATTCCTCGTTGTTGAATTGTGTTCCATTGTCAGTGACGAGGATACGGGGAATTCCATATCAGCACATAATGTTTTCCCACAGGAATTGTGCAACCTGTTTAGTTGTGATTTTGGCCAAGGGCTTGGCTTCAATCCACTTAGTGAAATAATCAATGGCTACAATCAGAAACTTCCTTTGTGCTGTGGCCATAGGGAAAGGCCCTAGAATATCCATCCCCCACATAGCAAAGGGGATTGGGGAGTTGATAGAGGTCAGCATCTCGGGGGGTAGTCTAACAACTGGTGCATGCTTCTGACAGCGATCACACTTCTTCACATATTCTTTGGCATCAGCCATCATTTCTGGCCAATAGAAGCCTAAACGGGTTATCTTATGAGCCAAGGCCCTGCCCCCCAAGTGTTGTCCACAAATACCTTCATGCACTTCTTCAAGAGCCAAGCGTGCCTCATCGGGCCTGAGACACCTCAAGTAGGGAACCACGAAAGATCTTTTGTAAAGAATCCCATCTATCAAAGAGTACCTTAGTGCCCGAACAGTTAACTTCCGTGCTTCAGTTGCATTACTTGGCAACCAACCGGTCTGAATGTGAGCCTTGATGGGATCAATCCATGACGTCCCCAAGCCTATGGGAGCCACTAGCTTAACATCTATGCTTCGTGTCTTCAAAACACGAAAGTACACACTTCCTGAACTTTCTTCAATCTCAGACGAAGCGAACTTTGATAACGCATCTGCCTTAACATTTTCTTCCCTTGGAATGTGTTCAACATGGCATTCATTAAATTGGGTCATCACAGCCCTTACTAGGCGGACATACTTAGCCATCGTTTCATCCCTTGCCTCAAATTCTCCCTTTACCTGGGATATGATCAGCTTCGAGTCTCCACGGACCTTTAAGTTTTTGACTCTAAGTGTCCCAGCTAGACCAAGGCCAGCTATCAGGGCTTCATACTCTGCCTCATTGTTTGTGGTTGGGAAGTCTAGCTTCATAGCATACTCAATTAAGAATCCATCAGGGCTTTGCAAAACCAATCCTGCTCCACTGGAGTTTGTTTTTGATGCCCCATCAAAATAGAGAACCCAATATTCTTTATCATCCTTCTCTTTGTCCCCATTGTCGACTCCCTTGTCTTGAGGTATGGTATCTTCCTGCCCCCCAACTTCTTGGTTGGGTATGGTACATTCCATCACGAAGTCAGCTAGTGCCTGGGCTTTTATAGCCGTGCGCGGCTTATACTTGAGATCGAACTCTCCCAACTCTATTGCCCACTTAATCAGTCTCCCACTTGCCTTGGGACTGTGAATGATGTTTCTCAGTGGCTGATTTGTTAGCACTTCAATCCGGTGAGCTTGAAAATAAGGACGCAGCTTTCTTGAAGCCATTACCAAGGCTAAAGCGAATTTCTCAATGGCTGAATAATTCAACTCAGCACCATGCAAAATTTTGCTGACATAGTATACGGGTTTCTGGACTTTCAGTTCCTCCTTAACCAACACGGCGCTCAAGGCGCTCTCTGAAACCGCCAAGTACAAGAATAAAACTTCATTCAGAACTGGCTTGGCCAACAACGGGGCCTGGCCCATATACTTCTTTAACTCTTCAAATGCCTTCTGATTTTTCTCACTCCATACAAAGTCTTTGATGTTCTTTAGTGACTTGAAAAATGACAAGCACTTGTCTCCTGACTTGGAGATGAATCGTCCTAACGCAGCAACCCTTCCTGTGAGCTTCTGAACATCCTTGACAGTTTTGGGGGGTTCCATGTCCAGGATTGCCTTTATTTTATCGGGGTTTGCCTCAATTCCCCTCTTCGAGACCATCAATCCCAAGAATTTTCCAGATCCTACTCCGAAAGCACACTTCGTCGGATTCAACATCATCTTGTGGTACCTCAGGACCTCAAAAGCTTCCCTTAAATGGGCTATATGATCAGTCTTTACTAGACTCTTGACTAACATGTCATCAACATAGACTTCCATAGTCTTACCAATAAGATCCTTAAAAATTCTATTCACCAACCTTTGATAGGTGGCTCCTGCATTCTTGAGACCAAACGCCATAACAAGATAACAATAAACACCAAAGTCAGTGATAAATGATACCTTTGGAATGTCATCCTTATGCATTTTGATTTGGTTGTATCCGCTAAACCCATCCATGAAACTCAGCATCTCATGTCCAGCGGTGGCATCAATCAAAGTATCAATTCTAGGCAGCGGAAAACAGTCTTTGGGGTATGCATCATTCAGATCGGTGAAGTCTATACACATCCTCCACTTTCCATTAGCCTTCTTCACCATTACAGGGTTTGCTAACCACTCCGGAAATTGAATCTCCTCAATGAAACCAGCCTCTAAGAGCTTTTCCACTTCCTGCTTCATAGCCTCTTGTCTTTCCGGGGCAAAATTTCTTTTCTTTTGTTTCACTGTCTTCCGGCTTGGATCTACGTTTAGCTTGTGAGTAATTAACTCCGGGTCTATGCCTGGCATATCAGCTGCTGACCATGCAAACACATCACTATTTTCTTGCAAAAATTTCACTAACTTCCCTCTAAGGAGCTCCTCTAATGTGGCTCCAATGAAAGTCGTCCTCTCAGGATTCTCGGGGTCTAAAGGAACCGAAACCAATTCTTCTGCTGGCCTTCCTCTATTCTCATCATTTTCTCGAACATCCATATCTTCAATAGGAAGAACCTGCCCCCCGACTCCATCTGCCCTCAAAGAGGCCACATAACAGCTTCTAGCCATTTTTTGATCTCCTCTCTCTTCTCCAATCCCGTTTCGGGTGGGAAACTTCATGACTGAATGGTAGGAAGAGGGGACTGCCTTGAAGGCATGTATCCCTGTTCTCCCCATGATAGCATTATAAGTTGAACTAGCCTTTATCACCACGAAATCCAGCATCTGCGTCGCTTGCCTTGGCTCCGTACCTATGGTGGTTGGCAATTTGATTATCCCTTCCACAGGACATTCTACTCCAGCAAATCCATATATCAGCATGTCGGTTGGTGTTAACTGGGAGTCGTTATATCCCATCCTTAGAAAGGTGTCGTGGAGCAAGATATCCACAGAAGCACCATTATCCACAAGGACCCTCTTAACCGGGCTATTTCCTATTATTGGTGTTATGACCAGCGGGTCGTCATGGGGAAACTTTACACCCTCTAGGTCGGAATCATCAAAAGCCAATGTTACTTCTGTCCTGGCCCTCTTCGGGGCTTCTCCAACAATATGCATAACCTCTCTAGTATATGCCTTTCTGGAATTTTTGGACAATCCAGCAGCAGTTGGACCTCCAAAGATCGTGTTTATCACAGGCCCTCGAGGTCTCGGCCCTCCATAAATGGTGTTTATAACTGGTCCTCTAGGCTGGGGGTTTCGCCCCTGATCGTCTTGGTCCCTCCTTCGATCTTCAAAGTTCTTCCTTCCATTATTATTCCTATCCCCTCCTTCTCCAGTGTATTTGTTCAATCTTCCTTTTCGAATGAGGAACTCAATTTCATCTTTCAATTGCCTACACTCATCGGTGTCATGGCCAACATCTTTGTGAAACCTGCAATACTTGCTCTTATCTAGCTTGGCGGGATCGGCCTTCAAGGGCTTAGGCCAGCGAACATCTCTGTCTTTCTCAATCTCCATCAAAATCTGACTTCTAGGAGCATTAAGCTTAGCGTATTCAGTGAACTTTTGCCCAGGTCCTCCCTTCTTGGGGGTTGAATCAGGGTTTTGTTCGGTTCTAGGATATTTGTCCTTTGCAATATATTCTAAATCAGTTTTTCACTTCTTGCCTCCAGTGGGCTCATTACTTACTACGGTCTTCCTCATGCTTTCTTCCACCTTGATATACTTCCCTGCCCTCTCTTGGAGTTGCAACATGTTTTCAGGGGGACGTTTGGCCAAGGACATCTTGAAAAACTCGTCCCTGGTTCCTTGTTGTAGTGCTATCATGGCTACCTTATCATCAAGGTCCGGGACTTTTAAAGCCTCCTTTGTAAAACGATTCAGGTAATCTCTCAAGGATTCCTTAGCTCCCTGCACAAGACTCATAAGGGATGCTGAACTTTTCTCATGAACTCTTCCACTGATGAATTGCTTAATAAAAGCCTGACTTAATTCTCTGAACGATCCAATAGAATTTGGGGGCAGGCGACTGTACCATCTTTGAGCCATACCCGACAGGGTTTGAGGGAAGGCCCGACACTTTATAGAATCATTCACGGGTTGCAGCAGCAGTGCATTAGAGAATGTCCTAACATGATTTGCGGGGTCTCCCGTGCCATCATAGGCTTTGATAGTGGGCATCTTGAATTTCCTTGAGATATGGGCATTCATTATCTCTTCTGTGAAGGGTGGAGTTGGATCATCAGGATCTCCAAGGGGAAGGAGATTGCTTGGATCAGTTCTTGGGACAACAACCCTTCTTCTTACCGGACCATCCAGGTCTATTACAGGAGGAGGATTTATCCCCCTAGGAGGTATCTGGGGTCTGGTGGCCTGGTGAGCCTCCAAATCACGCCTCAGCCTTTGGATTTCAGCCTCATGAGCCCTGATCCTTTCCTGCACTTCTTGGGGATTCGCCCCTGGGGTGCTTTGGGGGCGTTGCCTTCCATCAGTCATTGGTTCTTTTCCAGGACGCCTTCTTCTCGGGGCCACTTCATCATCCGAAGATTCGGAGTCTCTCTCAGTATAAGGACCAGAAAATTCCCGATCCTCAGGAATAGGACCCAAACCTCGTATATAGGGGGGTGACTGCCCTCGTGCTTCGCCTCGCCCAGCATATCCGCTTCCTCCAACCTCAGGGCGAAGGGGCATCCCATAAGGGGGGTTAGTAGTAACAACAGTTGAATATTCATACCCGACGGGTCGAGAATTCACAGGTATATGTACTTGTTGAACTTGAGGATTCGTACCTTGAATAGTCGGGGGAGTTGTCCCTTGTGGCTGAGGTTGAGTTGCCCCTGTCTGGGCCCCCCCCTGAGTAGATGCATAAGTTGAATGGGGAGGAACCTCCACGGTTGATGAAATCACCCGGGTTGTCTCTGATGGTGTTCCTTCCTCTAGAGCTCCAATTGTTCTCCGTGTTCTTGCCATGGTTGTTGTTGCTTTCCCACAGACGGCGCCAAATGTTATGGATAAAAAACTAAGGTTATTACTTGCTGTATTTAATACTAAGATTCGGGAGCTCAAGGCCTTTAATGGCTGCTCTCGTGTTTCGTGACTCAATCTGCCTTCACGAGATGCCTACGTATCTCTGTGAATTAGAGAATCAAGCCAAAAAACGTAGTTCTGATTGGTGGGGGTGAGACCCCTTATATAGATGTTGGGAGTCCTTGAATTGGACTTGGTATATGAGACTTGGTGGGCAAGTCTCATAATTAGAATGGACTTTGGAGTCCTAGATAGTAGGAAACTGATTCCTTATCCTTTTAGGTCCCCTTGAGGCTAATCTCCAAGGATTTACATCCTTATCGGGACTCTTTTCAACATCTGATTTGTCCCTTATTAATTAATTACGAAATTAATTAATAATCAGGGCTTTTGGGCCTTTTTTATTCCATCAGGCCTGATCTGGTCCATCAGGCTTAACCTTTCTGGTCTGAGTATCATATATCTTTTTATTGGGCCTAGCAGCCCTCAACTTGTACAATTAATGCAGTATTTAATTATACAATCATAATTTATTTATCCCTATCAATAGTGTATTTATAGGCAAAAATTTTAGCTGAAATTTTCCCATAAATAATATTATTATTATCCCATTTATTATTCTCATTAATAATTAAAACACCTTTTAATTATTAATCCTTTTTCTAAACACTTTAGAAATAATTCTATCTCTTGATTTAATTTCCAAAAATTAAATCCTTTAATTAATAATATTATGAACTTTTATTAATTAATTTATAATCAATTAAATCTCATTTAATCAATTATTAAATTTGCCAATTAATTATTTATTTCACAAATAAATAATTATTAGCCATTATTAATTAATTTCTCCACCATTAAATCATTCTCTTTTTATGGTGTGACCCTGTAGGTTCAATATTAAGCCGATAGTAGAAATAAATAATAATAAAACTATTTTATCATTATTTATATAAATTCTCTAATTTATTAAATATGATTAATTAATTAATCATATTTATTCTACATCGTGAGTGATGCTTCTCAACATATCGCGACTATCCGGATAATATGAATTCACTGCTTAGAATACCAAGAACCTGTCAGTGAATAGTTACCGTACAATAAACTCCTTCTACCCTACAATGTCCCGATTAAATACAAGGCGTGGATCTCGTGTCAAACCTATCTAATTCAATCACTTGCTTACCATTTACTAAGCGTAGTTCTATGCAAATTAGAAACTCCTTTTTAATTTCATTCACTCTGGCCAGAGATTTCTGAACTAGCATAAGTGGATCGGCCTTGAACATTGGCTTCCTTCACTGAAAGGGGTAGATCCTTTATTGATCATACACTATCTTCGTGTATAAATTCCTATACCCAGAAGAGCCCTAATAATTGTCTCTGGAGACTAAGAACTAAACCAAAGCATAGTTCAGTGTATACAAGATGACTATGATGACCTCAAGTCTAAGGATACTTGTACAACTATCACTATGTGAACAACTGCTGACACGTGAGTGAACTCCATCAGTTGTTCAGCTGTGCGAGTCATGTTCAGTGAACTTATTACATAATAAGCACCTACATACTAGCTATAGTGTCACCACACAAATGTCTATGAGAACAGACATCCTTCATAATGAAGCAAGCATAGTATGTACCGATCTCTGCGGATTATTAATTACCAGTTAGTAATCCTACGACCAGGAACTATTTAAGTTTAGAGTTATCATCTTTTTAGGTCTCACTATTATGATCTCTTCATAATCCATAAAAAGCTTTACTCTAAACTATGGTATATCTTATTTAAACACTTAAATAGATAGAGCCCGTAATAAAAACAAAACAAGTCTTTTATTAATATCAATGAAATCAAAACAGATTACATAAAGAGTTATTCCTAAATCCTAATACCTGATTGGACTTAGGACATATTCCTTTCAAAGGATACTGGTAAATCAGTAGATATTACTGATTACAAAGGTATGATTGGCTCTCTACTCTATCTAACTGCTAGTAGACCTGATATCATGTATGCTACCTGTCTTTGTGCAAGATTTCAAGCAGATCCAAGAGAACCTCACTTAACAGCTGTAAAAAGAATATTCAAGTATCTTAAGTGAACAGCTGATCTGGGATTGTGGTATCCCAGAGAATCAGATTTTAAACTAATAGGTTACTCAGATGCAGATTTTGCAGGTTGCAAAATTGACAGGAAAAGCACAAGTGGAAGCTGCCAATTTCTTGGAGGCAGATTGGTTTCTTGGTTTAGCAAGAAACAAAACTCAATTTCCACATCAACTGCAGAAGCAGAGTACATTGCTGCAGGAAGCTGTTGTGCACAGATTCTTTGGATGAAGAATCAGTTACTGGATTATGGGTTAACATATTTCAAAATCCCTATTTACTGTGATAATCAAAGTACTATTGCTATGACAGGTAATCCAGTTCAACACTCAATGACAAAGCACATCAGCATCAGGTACCACTTCATTAGGGAACATTTGGATGAAGGTACAGTGGAATTGCACTTTGTTCCAACAGATCAACAACTAGCAGATATCTTCACCAAACCATTGTGTGAAGCTACTTTTACAAGATTGGTAAATGAACTTGGAATGGTTTCAGGTTTTTTTTCTAAATCTGCTTAGTTTTGTTCTGATGCATCAGACTTTATGATCAGTATTTACAGAAATTACCCTCTTTGTGTATTCTGTGCTTAATTGAAAACTTGCTTAAGTACTGACTGTTGTCTGATGTAACTTTCTAAACTCTGATAGTGATATGTCTGTTTATGTAACTATTCAATCCTATGACGATACCTGTGCTAGATGCTGACCTAGTAGTCTTTAATAAACTAGGGATCCCATGTTAGAAGTAATTATTTCTGTGGAAATCTATTGACACAAGCAAATTCTGATATTGAGCTTAGTTGAGTTTACTTTGTCTATCTTATTACTAAGTCACAAACTAGAATAATGCTTCTCATCTGTTAAGTTCTGATGCTAGTAAATCTGTTGAATGTCCTAAGTGCTGAAAAACCTCTCTTATCAAAAGAAAAAGCAAAGAATCAAGGATTAAAATCAGGTACTCCTTTGAGATCTAGAGTAAAAAATGTGGACGGAACGACCCAAGTGCATTGCTGGTATTAAGTAAATATGCATCAGAAAAACAAAATATTTTCTTGGTGACTTTTCACACTCTATGGTTACTAGAGAAATACTCTGATAATAGCATAAATTCTGATAAGCAGTCGTGACTCACTTATACTGAGAAGCCACTGTAAAATGGAATTTAAAAAGATGCACAAAATTAGCACAAAATAGTTGAGATGGACTCAAGCATGAACTCATTCAATAGTAGGTTTCAGAATAATGACAGATTTTTAGTAAAGTTTTAGTTATGCCTTATTTCTAAGATGTACTGAAGTGAATCAGACTTTACTCTTTGTCTGATATTTAGCTTAATGCACACACTAAACACTCCATATGAATGATGAAAATTACTGTGGTGATCTATGTTATTTTAGATGAACAGTTTCTATGTCACATTGCACAAATTCTGAGGACAAGTTCTAATTGCAAGTTCTGATGATTAAGTTCTGAAGAATCAATATCAGAATTTGTGTGAGGACTTACTAAGATAGGCATTCATTTTTCGAGTTAAGAAATCATGTTCTGATAACTGTTAAGATCTGATATAAGTCTAAGTTCTGATATTAAAATTTGATCCTTTACTTGACTTATTTGTGGATAAAATCTAAAAACAGTCTCATTTTAAATCAGAATATGTTCGGGTAGAATATTAACAGTCAATATCATTAGGGATAGTGGTTCATGTACATGTACAGTAAGGTTTACTTGTTACTTGTGCGCATTAAACCCTGACTTACACTTCCGATGACTGTTTTTCGTCTTCCCAGTCTAGGGAGACGAGGTAGAATTAACTCTACCTATTAGCATTAAATTTCCTTGCGTCTCCTGGCATTCTTTTGCCTATATAAACAACCACTTCACATCAACTATTTTCTCACAAACTCACCTTCATTCTCTTTATATCAAAAACACCATGGTCAATTACAACATGTTTTTGAACTATGAAACATTCAACATGGAGCTGAGCTGTGAATCCTGGCAGCAGGAATGGCACGTCACTGCCATTCCTGATGAGATATGGGACTCAGTTCCCCAGGAGGTACTCACCCACCTCCTGTTCTTCTATATGGATTACCATCGCCATCTGGAGCGATTGGAGGAGGAAAGGCTGGAAGCTCTCCGCCAGCAAGAGCGAATCATCAGACTCGCTATTCTGTTTGTCGAGAGTAGGAAGAAGAAATGATTTATTTTCATCTTCCTATTTTTCTTCATCGTCAGCCTTGCCCTGCTTCTCGAGCTAGGACAAAGGCTGTTGATGTTAGGTTTAGCATCTTAGGACAATCTTGTAAAAGTTCTGATGTAATTTAAATTTCATGAATGTATTCTCTTAATATATTAATGAAATTCCTTTTTTACAAGTTCTTGTCTCTGAGATGTTCTGTAATGCATTGATAAATCCTGATAAATATTCATATTCTGATGACCATTTCATATTTTGATTTAAATTAAGTTCTGATTTTACATTATCAGTACTTGTTCACTTGATTTATTTTGGTCATTCACACTCGAATTTTTTTTTTTGAATATTGGTGTTGTAGTGAAAAATAATTGAATAAGTGGGAACAGTTTCAATTTTGAATTAAAACTGATTTACCTTGATTAATGGAATTACTGGGTAAGTGGAACGGTTTTTCCTTGAAAAACTGCAAGTGGGTAAGTAATGATTACTGTTTTCTCGTGCCCATTAACTATTCATTATTACTGCATGTCTGACAGGTGTCCAACGGTTATATTTTTTTTACAAGTATAAGTAAGAGAGAGAAGATTATAGAATCTTTTATTTACTTTTTCACCTTATCTCTCTTTCTTTGCTTTTACTCTCTTTCATCTCCTGACGTTGGTTTTTCATACAGACATTTTATCAAACACCTAACAGGCACTTTTAAATCTTGATTTTTCTCATGGCACCTGTAACACCCCCAAATCCGGGGTCGGGGATCCGGGTTGTCACGAGTTCCATTTCCCTTAACAACACCCAATCTTAATAAATGATCAACTACTCTGTACTGTGACCCCACAATAAACATACACACCACAAGTTATAGTCTCAGAGATGAATATCCAAAAATAATCACAAGTCGTTTTATTCCACAATTATATGCCAATACACCTTAAACAGGTTTCTGAATAAATTTACATTTCTTTGCCATTATTACAATTCATAAATATACATAATCTGATACATCAAAAGTTGAAAGCCTAGCCTATTGGTAGTTCCTACCTCAGCTATGGCGGCATCAGTGCTTCTAGAAAACTGCGGAACGTCTCCTAACTTCTTGCGAATCGGGAGCTTGGTCCGGTTCATCTTGTCTATCTGATGTTGTGTGATGAAAGAAGAAAGCAAGGGTGAGCAGCAAGCCCACCAAAATAATATGTATAATGATTAACAATATATGAGCCTTCTCATAGTACTCATGAAAGTCTTGGTCAAAAGAAATGAACCAAGTTGATATCTTAATGCGATGAAGTCGCAAAATATTCAGTATATATATATATATACATATATACTTTTCAAAATATTGGAAGTTCTCTTCCATGCATAATATACACAAAGTCCCAGTGTATAACTGTATAAAAAAAATATCGTTGCAAGGTGATCTCATATATCTAACCTTGTCTCAACGTTTTTCTGAAAATCTTTGTCATTCATAAGACAATTATTAATTAGATATAAGTTTAAAAGATGAAGTTACAAGATACCCCAATATACTTATATCTTTCCCAAATACTACTTGAACTACCACCGTTCAAGTTATAATTAGCTTCAAAAGTTCATCACATAGATGAGACTATAAGGCAAGATTTGAATAGATTAAATCTTTAAAATATTATCAAAATAAAATGAAGTTACGAGATACTTCATTTGATGTAAACATCATTTTGAAAACTTGACCCTGCCAACACTCAACAATCGCCCAACCGTAGCCTTTCTATCGAAGTGCTCTGGGTAGTGTTGCAGAAATTATCCAATTGGATGATGAACTCATTACGGGAGTTTGCCGCGCCAGGAAGACCACTTACGATGATCAGTCGTAGTAGTACAACCCCACCATTTTCTACATGTAGAGGAGAACCCGTCGGATTTACTTGTCAACCGAACACTGAACTCCTAAGGAATGGACCGCCTTAGCGGAACTTCCAGGCCATTTGGGCCAATATAATAAGGCTGGGCCGGCGCTACTCGGCCACTTACGCCACTCCTAGTTCAGATGAAATCCATGACTCTGAAACGTAAAGCTTGTCCCCACTTTCCCCAAGTAGAAACTTGTTGATACGGCTCCACCAAGAAGTCGTATCTATTTGGAAAGGAGAACTCACCGATATTTCCCAGGCGATGCCTGTTAATGGATTAACTTGTTCCAAGAATTTTACTTCCCGAGTGTTGGGTAAGTAATCAATTCATTTATCAAAACAACAACCTTGTTGCGAATATAAAACATACCACAGAGCCGGATCCCTCAGGTTTTGAGCGAGTATTTAAATCCCCTTAAAAAGGAAGATCTTAAATATAAAAATGAGTTTTGGGATCCGCTCTAACTTTTAAAAATCATTTTGAAGACTTGAAAACACTTTATAGAGTGTTTGGAGTAAAGCTGATTTAATGAAGTAAATCAGTCCCCAGAATATTTAGAAAATGACTGAATATTATTATTTAAATAATATTCCCATAAAGAATAATCTTTATAAAAATAATTGAAGTAGAAGTATTACAACTTATACTTGAAATGGATATCAAATAACCAAAGATATACTTATATGAAAGTACTATCTTTATTTGAATAATCGAAAATAAGTTTGATTATTGACACCTTATTCTTTAATAAAATAAAGAATATATCTCAGCAAATAATCGGAGTCATAGATCCTCAAATGAATATTCAAATAATATTCATTAAATAATATAAACTGAGTCATAAGCCCTCGAATGAATATTCAAATAATATTCAGATAATAAAATAAAAGGAGTCATAAGTCCTCGAATGAATATTCAAAATAATATTCATTTAATATAAAGGAGTCATACGCCTTCGAATAATATTCGAAATAATATTCAATAATAAAATAAAGCTAAAGTTATCGAATAAGCCTTATTCGATTAATAGTTTTGAAAACTATGACCATATATATATATATAAGTATATATATATATCCATATATACAAAACCTACTCGGGATCCTCGACTCCCGGTTTTAGAAAATATTTTCACCTTTGGGTCCCTATACTAAGGGTATATGCAAATTACCGCTATCCTCTAGCATAGGTATTATCAACTGAATCAATTGAATCAACAGATATATATCAAGATTACGAAACAGACATGCATATATACCATATCAGCATGCTCCAATATATCACAAAATTTGCTAATAACAATCATGCACTTATCACAAGATAATGCATATACATATATTTACATCACAACAACAGTATAACGGGTAGAAAACTTGCCTGAGCGACTGGGGGTTACGAATGGCTCGGGACGAGTCTGGTAACCTATAAACAACAAGTAAGTTGGAATTAAACCAAAGTCACTTGTAAATCTATACTTTAACTAACTTAGACTCTAACGCTTGTTTTGCGCTTACTGATTCTCTTAAGTCACTCGAGTACCCTCGGCTCCACCATTTTTAATAATTTAACCTTTACGAGTTTTAAGGCGATTCCTTCGCGAGTGTCTTACCAACTGCCTAACACACTTACCATAAATGTTTCATGCATTAATTAACCCTTTTTGGTCTTTAACCTATGTTTCAAAGTAAGGCGAGGGGAAAAGTTTCGTTCGCGAAACGCCGTTACTTGAAACGGTCATTTCTCCTAAACCGTGCATCGGAATCGAACGAACTACATATCAAAACGAAGATCGTAACATGAGCTATCTAAACATGGCTGTGGTCATAATCTAGCAGGGGGTTCTCAGGTCCTAATGTTATGCACAAAAACAGTCCAAAGAAAATCGGATGTTACGACGGCTATGTTTACGCGATTACCAATGTTTAAACTACTCCAATTAACCACCAACCAACTCATAACCATCAATACAACAAAACTTCACCTAAACCATACCACATCAGTCCATAATCTCCAAGGTTTTCAACTCAAACAACCACAATCAAGACCTATGAACTATAATCAAGCTTCAATTACCAAAAATACTTCCAAATCAAACCAAACTACTAATAATCACAATCCATGCTTCTCATTTCACAACACCAACCATTAAACTTACTAACAAATAAAGTAAAGGCTAGGGTTTGAAGTTTATACCTTCCTTGGGAGGTGTTAAGTTGCTAGGAAGCCTTAGGGAGCCTCCTACAAGCTTGATCTTTCCAAAGAAATCAAGAACACAAAGTTAGGCTTTGAAGTTTCTAAAAGTCCGATTTAAAGAACTGTAAAAATGAGGGTCTTACCATGATTATTTGGACGAGACTTGTGAACAAGAGTTGTAGGCCATCTCAATACCTTTCCAATGAGCTATAGAACACAATATTTGAGTGAGAAATGAAGGAGATACAGCAGTTTTAGTGTTCTGGTTCTGTTTTGGCCGAGAGCATGAAGAACAATGCCTTGGTTTCTTTTTGATTTTGATGAAAAATGATTTGCTTGGCTTGGTTGGTTTGATTTTTGTGTTTGTTTTAGTAAATTACCTAGTTGCCCTTGATTTTGTGTGGTTAAAAAGCCACCACATCTCCTTCCTTCCCATGTCATGCTTGAGTCATCCTCATGATGTCATCCTCCCCTCCTTGTCCTCTTCTCATTGGTTGGGTGACATCATCCTCTCTAATCCCTTTGATTAACTTCCTAATTGTTTGCCTAATGACCGCTGATCTGTTATACGGTTCGCTTAACTTTCGTTTTCGTTTATCGTTTGAAGGATCATACCCGGGATCTTATTACTTAGGTTCCCTTAACCTTTCTCAACATATTATATTCCTTTTATGATCCTCTCCTATAATCCTTTAATTTAAATCATTTTTATCCTATTACCTTTTTCTCAAATCTTTCCGTATCTAGTGTATTTCCGGGAAAAATCAAAGTGTTCGGATTTGGATTCTGACGATCTTTACATACACTTATATCCCATATAAAGTACTAATAAAATCTCAGAATATCCATATCAGAACCCCTACATAGTGTGGCATGAAAAGTTTTCTCATTCAGCAAAAACACTATTCATAAGGGTTTCAAAAATTTCCCAAAAATTGGGGTTATTACAGTCTCCCCTCCTTAAAAGGATTCCGTCCCGGAATCAGATAGAAAATGAATAGGGATACTCTCTTAGCATTGCACTTTCTAACTCTCGAGTAAATTTTCCCACATTGTGGTTCTACCATCAAACTCTTACTAGTTTGATAACCCTTCTCCTAAGCACTCGTTCCTTTTTACTCTATACCCTTCCTGGTTGCTCCATATAGGTTACGTTTGGTTGCATGTCTATGCGCTCATATGCCCCTATTTATCTGGCTTCCGAATTACATTTTCTTAACATTGATACGTGGAACACATTATGAACTTGCTACATATTCGGGGTTAGGGCTAGCTCATATGCTATCTTCCCAATATGTCTTAATATATCCAAGGGTCCAACAATTCGTGGACTTAGCTTCCCTTTCTTTCCGAACCTCATCCTTCCTTTCCAAGGGAATACCTATAACAACACTAGGTCCCCCACTTCCTATTCCTTGTCCTTTCGTGTCAAATCAACATACTTCGTGTTCCTATCTTGGGCTACTACCAGCCGTCCTCTGATTAGATCTATTATATCCTTGGTCCTTTGGACCACTACTGGTCTGAGCATCTTGCGCTCTACAACTTCATCCTAACATAAGGGAGATCGACATTATATTCCCTCAAGGATCTCATAAGGTGACACCTCGATAATGACATATGATCTATTGTCGTGATATAACTAAATCCGCGTTAAGTGATCATTCCAAATTCTTTCAAGTCTATTGCACAGACTCTCATTATAGCGTTTAGCATTAGAGCTTTTGCTTCTCAATACCCATTCTTTTCTAGTTCGTAATCGCTACAACCTTCCGTTCCTAATATTATACTAGTTATACTTTTGCTCGTTAGCGTTCTATAACCTTTTAATAACCACGTCAACCTTAGTATTACGAATGTGTTCCCATTCTGAATACCACCATAACTTTATTACTCCTTTTTCAGTTGTTTCTATTTTCCAAAATTTGATCAATCAAATAGAAGTAAAGGAATTTGTTGAGAGATCACTATGATCATGAACACTTGTTATATCGCATAGTTAGTACAGAAGGTGGCCAGCCTTTAGTACTTGACAAGCAATTAAACAATAGTTGGTATCCTACTAGGCTTCTATCACACAGATAGATAGTCATTCGGCAATACCTCCCCTTCTGGAAGGGTTGTTCTTCTCAACTTACATGAAATGAAGAGAAGAGAAAAGAACGAACTGAAGAGAATTGTATATATAAAAAAATATACTGCCACAAAATATCTGGCTTGGAACCTACCTCTGAACTATAGAGGTTTGTCATAGGAGAACAAAACATATACGTATTTATATCAGTATCAAGTATTATAGCATCGTATTTCCCATGCCTAAATATTTCTATTCCGTCCATCATTCTATGGACCCATGCTCTTCCTCGAGCTTATACACAATCACCTTTGAAACTCCCTCGACATCGAAAATCGAATCTAGGATCTCATTCTAGACCTCATCGTTACTAGAACCCATTTCTATACCGCAACCTTCTTCGTATAATAATATGACTCTCTATTGATAAGAAAGAATAAATATTCACTAGGTAGATACTCTACTTAATTAGTCTATCAATGATAACTTATACACTACCACGACCCGATTAGTGGTACTCAATCTCAACATCCATTCCAATACAACTCTCACGGTTGTAATCAGCTCGTTACTCGCAGAATCATTGTTGCCTTACTATGGTCCACCACTGACCCACTGTCATCATTCACTTTCCATGAAATCTTAATAGCTAACCATACGGAGTCCATACATGTCGTATCAAATCCTTCTAAGGAGGTAACATAATCACCATTTTTGATTCATGAAGAACACTCCTGATCCTGACATACATACATGACATGAAGCAGATAAAATTTTAGAAGAGTTTCAATCAAAGCAACGATAGTAGGTTAATACCATTCTAAATCATATGCCTTAAATAGAAGACTTACTCAAAGGTTCGTTTAGTCCTTTTGAAACATGGTCCAGGCTCATTCTCGAGATAGTACCTTCTAAGATAGATAGCCCGCTCATGGCGATTACACGAATTAAACCTTTACCAACTACTATTACGGCTGGGTATTGCACAGTCATCAGAAGGAATGTCAATCTTCCAAACCATAATACAACCTTCACAGTTTTAACCATCATCACTGTATTCTTTTGGCACAAGCGCCTATAATTATCCTCTTACCTTTAAAGTGTCGGCCACCTCTTTGGCCTTTCCTGATAGTAAAATTTCCTTACAGTCAATGTCACTTTAACCATCTCCAAATAAATTTTCTACCTTATTTCAATCACAGCTTATATGAAAATGCTTTCCTTAAAATCTGATGAGTAAAAAAAAAATCACCATTTTTCCATAAGTTATTGCCTCAGTCTTTAGAGGTTAATCACTGTCATGACTGACTCTCAATCATAATTAGAACATCTTTTATCTTAAGTCCTAATTGCCCTGAATAATTTCGACCATTACTGGTTCGATCCATACTTTCTCGTGGTTTAACACGTGCCCCACTTGGCAACATTATAATTACGTCATATTTCCTTTATCAACATTTCTATTCTTGAAAATTTTAAATATTACCTTTCTCCTTGTAAAACCTCTAAGGTTATCCTTCAATCGTTCCTCCTGTATTCCCTAGATACAGGGCATATTAAAATACCATTTACTATTACTAGAACCATTGTCTATATACTTCTGAAAAATTTCTCCACTGATTCTTAAAGGTTGTTGCTACATTAACCCTTTCCAAATCATACTGTCAAAACTCATACTGTCCCTATTAAGGGTGAAATTCCAACCTTTATGCATTCCCCTAGGATTCATTTTAAGTTACCGATGTTCTATCCTTAATTCCACCTTTAAAAGGTACCTGCATCCTTCCATGGATAAATCAAGTCATATATCCCTGATAAGGGTGTCTTATTCAATCATTCCCACCTCGATAGTCTATACCTAACTTCATAATAGCATCCTTATTCAAATTGAGGTCAATCCATATGGCCTCCAAAAGATAACAATGGTCATCCACTTTTCTTTCTTGATTTGGTAATGATAACATGGATGTTCTGGAAGATATTGGTCATGTTCAACGTGAACTTCTTCTTAATAATTCCTTATTTACTTTTGTTGTTTATCTCAACAGTCATCTCAATGTTGGGATATCTTTCATATCTGGCGTCTCCCTTTCTGGGTATCATGCCACCGGTCTTACACTTTACCTTCTTGAAGGTCACTTCCTTCACCCAATTTTCTTAATTTCTTACTTTCTTGTCTCCTCAGTCTATCCGCGTCTCATTATTTATCCTTCGAATTATCTCAAGGTTTCCTCGAATCTTCCCAACTTACAGGGGATAAAATATATGTATCTCTTATACCTTCAACCATCAATTTAACTCATGGTGAATCACTCTCATCCGGACGATTACCTACTTTTCTATTTCTATTTCTACGAGTCTTTAGGGTTTCCTCATACCCAACTCCCTTATCATTCCTCAAACTCTCTTGCCTTAATATTCCTTTCTCTTATCATTATTTCATGAACCAACACAACATAAGCATTGATTTCAAACATCCCGTCATTCTGGATTCGTGTCTTCAGAACGAATCTTGATAACTTTTACAACTTAGATTCATAATTCATCATACTCGTCTGCCTTTGTTCTGGCTCTTAAGCTTTTAGACTATCTCCATAACCTTGGGAAGTACTTTCCTGAAAACAATTGACTGAACTTAAATCAGTTTATTATAATCTCTTGCTCCGTGCCTTCCTTGGCCTTTCACCAGCGGGTGGTCTCTCTCTTAGGAGGGTAAGTGACAAAACAGTCTTTTGTGGTTCGTCAATCATTTAGAATCTCAAATGATTCATCTATTTCCTTTAGCCAGGCTCTTGCCTCGACTGGGTCAGCTTGTTCCTTGGAACTCTGAGAGCTTAGCGACTTAAAGGTCATGAAAGAATTTCCCACCGCACTGTCTCCTCATGGTGGTGGTTGGGGATAATAGTCTAAGTTCTCTTTAGACAGGTCCATGAATTGCCGTATAGGGGTACCATCTCGGGTCTCCTGTCCTTACTCGACTTTTGTTTCCTCAGTCTAAATATTTCTTCCTACTCCCCATAATTGGGGTCATCTTACATAATTTAAATCCTCATTTTCCACTTCATCATGTTATGGGTTCCTTTTGTCTTGGTGGCAACCTCCCTGACTATCACGTTCAGGGTTTGCTCTAACTCTTATTCCTCAAACTAGCTTTCATCTAAGATTTCATCTTTAAGCTCTTAAACCTTTGGAACCCAAATTCTATAGGAATACCTCATTATTCCCTTATCATCTCTCTCGGTATTAATCTCATACCTATTTGTTGGCTCTCTGCCTTCATTCATCACTTTTTCTGGCACAATATGTTCCTTTCCAATACTTCGGGCTGTATTGCTATCTCAAACAGCTTTTCGGTACCGGCTCCGGTTACCTTCACTACTATTTCCATTTTCTCAAAATCTCTTATCAACCCTCCCAAAGTCATTATCATCTTGAGTCTCTCCTTTTTACTAAGGGCATCAGCCACCACATTGGCTTTCCCCGAATGATAAAGAATCTCCCAATCATAATTCTTGATTAGCTCTAACCGCCTCCTCTGGCGTATGTTGAGCTCTTTCTACGTAAAAAGGTACTAGAGCTCCTATGGTTTGTGTAAATCTTGCACTTCTCTCCATACAAGTAGTGCCTCCAATCTTTAGGGAAAAACTATTGCCACGAGCCCAAGCTCATGGGTGGGGATATCGAATTTTATATTCCCTTAATTATCTTGACGCGTACGCGATTACCTTGCTGTGCTGTATAAGAAGCACCCTAATTCCTTATGCGAAGCATCACTACATTTCACAAAATCTCATTTTCCATCCGGCAACGCCAACATAGGGAACGTCACCAACCTTTGCTTCGGTTCTTAAAAGTTGTTCTCGCATTTCTCTGTCCATTCGAACTTCTCACTCTTACGAGTAAGCCGCGTTAAAGGGGCTACTATCTTTACAAACTTGAACGAACCTCTGGTAGTTACCGGCCAATCCTACCTCTGGTAGTCGACCCAACCAGGGTCATCAATTCATCAGTGGTCCTTTATCCAATCTCGTCAGGATCCTCCATGGGATCCTCCTCAGCAACTATCCCTTCTAGGACAACATCCTCAACCGCTACATCCTCAATATCAACATCATCCGGTCCCGCGTTAGGACGCTCTATCGGATCCATAATCTGATCCCCAATAAATAATAAAACATCATCGCGTTGATGTTCCTCAACTTCAGGGTTCGGAGTCCCGCTACCATATACGATAACGAACTACGCTTCTATCGCTACATTTATAAGGGTTCCCATAAGGGTTTTAACTGTCAGTACTACGTTAGGTAGTCCGACTAGGAACTTGGCAAGAGTTCTTATTATCTTAGTGAACTTATTATCTTAACGCCCCATCATCTCTGAGGTTTATAACGCTTCGCTCTGATACCATTTCTGTAACACCCCCAAATCCGGGGTCGGGGATCCGGGTTGTCACGAGTTCCATTTCCCTTAACAACACCCAATCTTAATAAATGATCAACTACTCTGTACTGTGACCCCACAATAAACACACACACCACAAGTTATAGTCTCAGAGATGAATATCCAAAAATAATCACAAGTCGTTTTATTCCACAATTATATGCCAATACACCTTAAACAGGTTTCTGAATAAATTTACATTTCTTTGCCATTATTACAATTCATAAATATACATAATCTGATACATCAAAAGTTGAAAGCCTAGCCTATTGGTAGTTCCTACCTCAGCTATGGCGGCATCAGTGCTTCTAGAAAACTGCGGAACGTCTCCTAACTTCTTGCGAATCGGGAGCTTGGTCCGGTTCATCTTGTCTATCTGATGTTGTGTGATGAAAGAAGAAAGCAAGGGTGAGCAGCAAGCCCACCAAAATAATATGTATAATGATTAACAATATATGAGCCTTCTCATAGTACTCATGAAAGTCTTGGTCAAAAGAAATGAACCAAGTTGATATCTTAATGCGATGAAGTCGCAAAATATTCAGTATATATATATATACATATATACTTTTCAAAATATTGGAAGTTCTCTTCCATGCATAATATACACAAAGTCCCAGTGTATAACTGTATAAAAAAAATATCGTTGCAAGGTGATCTCATATATCTAACCTTGTCTCAACGTTTTTCTGAAAATCTTTGTCATTCATAAGACAATTATTAATTAGATATAAGTTTAAAAGATGAAGTTACAAGATACCCCAATATACTTATATCTTTCCCAAATACTACTTGAACTACCACCGTTCAAGTTATAACTAGCTTCAAAAGTTCATCACATAGATGAGACTATAAGGCAAGATTTGAATAGATTAAATCTTTAAAATATTATCAAAATAAAATGAAGTTACGAGATACTTCATTTGATGTAAACATCATTTTGAAAACTTGACCCTGCCAACACTCAACAATCGCCCAACCGTAGCCTTTCTATCGAAGTGCTCTGGGTAGTGTTGCAGAAATTATCCAATTGGATGATGAACTCATTACGGGAGTTTGCCGCGCCAGGAAGACCACTTACGATGATCAGTCGTAGTAGTACAACCCCACCATTTTCTACATGTAGAGGAGAACCCGTCGGATTTACTTGTCAACCGAACACTAAACTCCTAAGGAATGGACCGCCTTAGCGGAACTTCCAGGCCATTTGGGCCAATATAATAAGGCTGGGCCGGCGCTACTCGGCCACTTACGCCACTCCTAGTTCAGATGAAATCCATGACTCTGAAACGTAAAGCTTGTCCCCACTTTCCCCAAGTAGAAACTTGTTGATACGGCTCCACCAAGAAGTCGTATCTATTTGGAAAGGAGAACTCACCGATATTTCCCAGGCGATGCCTGTTAATGGATTAACTTGTTCCAAGAATTTTACTTCCCGAGTGTTGGGTAAGTAATCAATTCATTTATCAAAACAACAACCTTGTTGCGAATATAAAACATACCACAGAGCCGGATCCCTCAGGTTTTGAGCGAGTATTTAAATCCCCTTAAAAAGGAAGATCTTAAATATAAAAATGAGTTTTGGGATCCGCTCTAACTTTTAAAAATCATTTTGAAGACTTGAAAACACTTTATAGAGTGTTTGGAGTAAAGCTGATTTAATGAAGTAAATCAGTCCCCAGAATATTTAGAAAATGACTGAATATTATTATTTAAATAATATTCCCATAAAGAATAATCTTTATAAAAATAATTGAAGTAGAAGTATTACAACTTATACTTGAAATGGATATCAAATAACCAAAGATATACTTATATGAAAGTACTATCTTTATTTGAATAATCGAAAATAAGTTTGATTATTGACACCTTATTCTTTAATAAAATAAAGAATATATCTCAGCAAATAATCGGAGTCATAGATCCTCAAATGAATATTCAAATAATATTCATTAAATAATATAAACTGAGTCATAAGCCCTCGAATGAATATTCAAATAATATTCAGATAATAAAATAAAAGGAGTCATAAGTCCTCGAATGAATATTCAAAATAATATTCATTTAATATAAAGGAGTCATACGCCTTCGAATAATATTCGAAATAATATTCAATAATAAAATAAAGCTAAAGTTATCGAATAAGCCTTATTCGATTAATAGTTTTGAAAACTATGACCATATATATATATATATAAGTATATATATATATATATCCATATATACAAAACCTACTCGGGATCCTCGACTCCCGGTTTTAGAAAATATTTTCACCTTTGGGTCCCTATACTAAGGGTATATGCAAATTACCGCTATCCTCTAGCATAGGTATTATCAACTGAATCAATTGAATCAACAGATATATATCAAGATTACGAAACAGACATGCATATATACCATATCAGCATGCTCCAATATATCACAAAATTTGCTAATAACAATCATGCACTTATCATAAGATAATGCATATACATATATTTACATCACAACAACAGTATAACGGGTAGAAAACTTGCCTGAGCGACTGGGGGTTACGAATGGCTCGGGACGAGTCTGGTAACCTATAAACAACAAGTAAGTTGGAATTAAACCAAAGTCACTTGTAAATCTATACTTTAACTAACTTAGACTCTAACGCTTGTTTTGCGCTTACTGATTCTCTTAAGTCACTCGAGTACCCTCGGCTCCACCATTTTTAATAATTTAACCTTTACGAGTTTTAAGGCGATTCCTTCGCGAGTGTCTTACCAACTGCCTAACACACTTACCATAAATGTTTCATGCATTAATTAACCCTTTTTGGTCTTTAACCTATGTTTCAAAGTAAGGCGAGGGGAAAAGTTTCGTTCGCGAAACGCCGTTACTTGAAACGGTCGTTTCTCCTAAACCGTGCATCGGAATCGAACGAACTACATATCAAAACGAAGCTCGTAACATGAGCTATCTAAACATGGCTGTGGTCATAATCTAGCAGGGGGTTCTCAGGTCCTAATGTTATGCACAAAAACAGTCCAAAGAAAATCGGACGTTACGACGGCTATGTTTACGCGATTACCAATGTTTAAACTACTCCAATTAACCACCAACCAACTCATAACCATCAATACAACAAAACTTCACCTAAACCATACCACATCAGTCCATAATCTCCAAGGTTTTCAACTCAAACAACCACAATCAAGACCTATGAACTATAATCAAGCTTCAATTACCAAAAACACTTCCAAATCAAACCAAACTACTAATAATCACAATCCATGCTTCTCATTTCACAACACCAACCATTAAACTTACTAACAAATAAAGTAAAGGCTAGGGTTTGAAGTTTATACCTTCCTTGGGAGGTGTTAAGTTGCTAGGAAGCCTTAGGGAGCCTCCTACAAGCTTGATCTTTCCAAAGAAATCAAGAACACAAAGTTAGGCTTTGAAGTTTCTAAAAGTCCGATTTAAAGAACTGTAAAAATGAGGGTCTTACCATGATTATTTGGACGAGACTTGTGTACAAGAGTTGTAGGCCATCTCAATACCTTTCCAATGAGCTATAGAACACAATATTTGAGTGAGAAATGAAGGAGATACAGCAGTTTTAGTGTTCTGGTTCTGTTTTGGCCGAGAGCATGAAGAACAATGCCTTGGTTTCTTTTTGATTTTGATGAAAAATGATTTGCTTGGCTTGGTTGGTTTGATTTTTGTGTTTGTTTTAGTAAATTACCTAGTTGCCCTTGATTTTGTGTGGTTAAAAAGCCACCACATCTCCTTCCTTCCCATGTCATGCTTGAGTCATCCTCATGATGTCATCCTCCCCTCCTTGTCCTCTTCTCATTGGTTGGGTGACATCATCCTCTCTAATCCCTTTGATTAACTTCCTAATTGTTTGCCTAATGACCGCTGATCTGTTATACGGTTCGCTTAACTTTCGTTTTCGTTTATCGTTTGAAGGATCATACCCGGGATCTTATTACTTAGGTTCCCTTAACCTTTCTCAATATATTATATTCCTTTTATGATCCTCTCCTATAATCCTTTAATTTAAATCATTTTTATCCTGTTACCTTTTTCTCAAATCTTTCCGTATCTAGTGTATTTCCGGGAAAAATCAAAGTGTTCGGATTTAGATTCTGACGATCTTTACATACACTTATATCCCATATAAAGTACTAATAAAATCTCAGAATATCCATATCAGAACCCCTACATAGTGTGGCATGAAAAGTTTTCTCATTCAGCAAAAACACTATTCATAAGGGTTTCAAAAATTTCCCAAAAATTGGGGTTATTACAGCACCTAAGGATTTGATCATTGATGGAGCTAAATTTGTTCCAAACAACTATGCTGCAATTCTCGATCATGCTGAAGCTCCGTCTGAGTTGCATTTTGTGCAAGATCTTCTTGCACACAGTGACATCGGGTATGCATTGACCCAACCTTCAACCTTTCGAGCCAACAAGTTCTGACATTTTGGAGGACTGGAAACTTTGATAATAGTGGTCCAAATGGTACTCCTAGTATTGTTTACGAAGTGGATGATTCTACATATGGGGTAACTCCTGGTACAATTCGCAAGGCCCTACATCTACCAGAAGGATGTACATTTTCAACCCCAGAGGAATCAACTCTTAAAGAGTTCATGGCTAGTTTGGGGTATGAGCAGAGTTTGGCAAAGCTTGGGCAGTTGAAACGGGCTCATATCAGAAAGGAATGGAGCTTCTTCTTTGACTGCATCACTAAAGCTTTTGGGAATAAGTGTTCAAACTTTGATGCTATCGATATAATGAGTCAGCACATCGGGTATGCTATCATTAATCAAACTCATTTTGATTTTGCAACTGCTGTGATAGGTTTTATTGGGGATAGGATGACAGAAGATAGGAATGTTGTCTACTTTGCTAGATTTTGTCAGCATATTTTTAACCATTATTGTGCTGATGAACCCCAACCTACCACTGACTTAACTCCATCTTTCAAAATTGCAAAATGAGCCTTTAATGATTTGGTAAATGCTGATGTTAAGAAAAAGGTTGTTAGACCTTTACAGATTCCTCAATCTATAAAATAGATCTTAGTAAATGCTGATCCTGACATCTACAGATCTGTTTATCCTGATGTCCAACCAACCACCACATCTCAAACACAACAACAACCATCAGAACATACCACGCATACTACTCAACCTACCCTTAGGACATATCTCAAATCATATCTCTCCACTTCACAGACAGCACAACCTTCATCCTCAGCACCTACTGTAAAGCCTTCATCTTCCAAGCCTAAGAGGACAAAGACTGTTCCTCAAACACCTCAGAAGAGAAGGAGGATTGTTTTGAGAGATGGATCTGATAGTGAGTGTAACACCCCCAGATCCGGGGTCGGTGATCCGGGTCGTCACGGTCTTTCTTTCTATAATATCACTTAACTTAATTAATAATAAATACCCTCATGCTGTGACCCCACACTAACACACACCACAACCCGTTATAGTCTCAGAGATGAAATTGAAATAAGTACAAGTCCTTGAATCCACAATTTAGAAGTTATTACAACCCAAAATGATTACTTCATAAGTTTACAATTAATTGCCATTATCTGCCACAAGTTATAATTATACATAATTGATTCCCAAAAGTAGAAGGTCTGATCTACAGATAGATCTACCTCTGCAGCTATAGCAGCTATGATCTCAACGGGAAGGCGTGGGACGCTTCCCACGCTCTTGCGCTGGGTCTGCTTGAGTCTGGCCATCTTTCCTAACTGTTGTTGTGTGATGAAGAAATAAAGCAAGAGTGAGCATTACAGCTCGCAAGATAATATATAGTGTAAACAATAATGCAAGTATCTAAACGGATAACTTACTAAAATCCTTTATCAAGTGTAAGATAATTACTTACTGGATATAAGCAAAAACAAGGGATGAAGTTACCAAATACTTCATTATACTTATATCATTTATAAAACTACTTGAACTACCATTGTTCAGAGTATAATGAGTTTTCGACAGTTCATCACATAGATGAGACTACAAGATAAGATTTGAATAGATTAAATCTTTGAAATATTATTGAATGAAATGAAGTTATGAGATACTTCATTAAGTCCCGATATATATATCCATATATATATCTCTTATACATTTCCTGAAAACCTCTGTCATGTAAAGTATGAATAGAGTTTGTAACATCCAATGAATTTTTGGAAAGGGAAAGAATTGTGGCATAAACCCGATATCTTGCTGATCAGGCAAAGATACCAATAAGTAACATTTTCTACTGTAGATGGATGAATTCCTTGCCGGTCATCACCCTGGCCGCATTCGGACCTCGCGCTAGACCGTTACCCGGCCACTCACGCGTGGATGGACTGTCACCCAGCCTCTTACACCTTCATAGACCGTACCCCGGCCTGTCGCTTATGCCGACTCAATCAGATGGACTTACTTCCCGAACATTGAGCAAGTAATCAAATTGTTGTCTCAAAACAGCAACCACGTTGCGAATATAAAATACACCATAGAGCCGGATCCCTCAGGTTTTGAGCGAGTATTTAAATCCCCTTTGAAAGGAAGATCTTAAATATAAAAATGAGTTTTGGGATCCGCTCTAACTTTTAAAAATCATTTTGAAGACTCGAAAATATTTTTAAGAATGTTTGGAGTAATGCTGATTTAATGAAATAAATCAGTCCCGATATATTAGAAAATATCTGAATATTATTATTTAAATAATATTCCCATAAGGATAATCCTTATAAAAATAATTGAAGTAAAAGTTTTAAAACTCATACTAGAAATGGATATTAAATAACCAAAGGTATACTTATACGAAAGTATGATCTTTATTTGAATAATCGAAAATAAGTTTGATTATCGAAACATTATTCTTTAATAAAATAAAGAATATTAATTAGTAATTAAACGGAGTCATAAGTCCTCGAATAAATATTCAACTAATATTCATTAATTAAAATAAACGGAGTCTTAAGTCCTCGAATGAATATTCAAAATAATATTCATTAAATAAAATAAACGGAGTCATAAGTCCTCGAATGAATATTCAACTAATATTCATTAAATAAAATAAAGTTATCGAATAAACCTTATTCGATTAATAGTTTTGAAAACTATATCAATATATATATATATATAAATATATATATATATATATATAATATACTCGGGAACATCGACTCCCGGTTTTAGAAAATGTTCACCTTGGGGTCCCCTATACTAAGGGTATACGCAAATATTGCTTATCTCTAGCATAGGTATTATGCAACTGAATCAACAGATATATGTATCAAGATTACGAAACAGGCATGCATATATACCATATCACATGCTCCAATATATCGCAAGAATTTTCTAATTAACCATCATGCATCTATCACAAGATAATGCATATACATATGTATACATCACAACAACAGTATAACGGGTAGAAAACTTGCCTGAGCAACTGGGGGTGACAAATGGCTTGGGACGAGTCTGGTAACCTATATACAACATATAAGTTGGAATTAAACCAAAGTCGCTTATGAATCTATACTTTAACCAATTAGACTCTAACACTCGCTTTGCGCTCAACGATTCCCTTAAGTCGCTCGAGTACCCTCGGCTCTAACATTTTTAATAAATTAACCATTAAGGGTTTTAAGGCGATTCTTTCGTGAGTGCCTTACCAACTGCCTAATACACTTTACATAAATGATTCATACTCCAATTAGTCCTTTAAGGTCTTTAACCTATGTTCCAAAGTAAGGCGAGGGGTAATGGTTCGTTCGCGAAACGCCGTTACTTAAAACGGTCGTTTCTCCTATACCGTACATCGGGTTCAAATGAACCACATATCAAAACGAAGCTCGTAACATGAACTATCTAATCATGGCAATCGTCAAAACCTAACAGGGAGTTCTCGGGTCCTGATGTTAAGAGCAAAAACAGTCTAAAGTAAATCGGACATTACGACGGCTATGTTTACGCGATTACCAATTTTTATTCTACTCCAAACCAACCACCAATCAAACACAATTCATTCATACAACCAAAATCCATCCGTACCATACTACAACAGCCCCAACACCTCAAGTTCTCCAATTTATATTATTCTCAAACATGAATTAAAACTATACTTAAGTTCATTAATCAATAATCCAAGAATTACAACTCCAACTCATTACAAAACCATCCACACTCTAAGTCTACAAGAATCATGCTTCTCATGAACCATAACAACAAAACTAAACCTAATACTCAAAGTAAAGTTAGGGTTTGGAGGGGTTATACCTTCCTTGGAGAGTGGAGAATCAAGTAATTAGCTTGGAATCACCCTTAAAAGTCCTTATCCAAGCTTAATCTAAACAAAAACTCAAGAACAAAAATTTAAGTTCTTGAAAAACACTATTCACCCTCTTCTTCCATGATTTTTAGGAAGAGATTGTGAATGAATTAGAAGCTCAAACTTATAGGATAGCTATATCTATGCATAAGGAGTATTAGATAATTACCTCACTAATTAACAAGGCTTGGATCTTAGATTTTGGTTTTTTTCTTCTTGAAATGGAAAAGAGGCCGAGAGCTTTCTTTGAAGAAAAGAGAAGTCAACTTTGTGTTTTGGTGAAATGAATTGTTTTGGCTTGGTTGATGTTGTTTTGTTTTGCTTTATTACTTTTAACCATGGTAACTTTTCCATGGCCAAGAATCAACCAACAACACCCTTCCTTTTTGTCATGCTTATGTCACCTTGTTATGTCATCCTCCCACACTTGTCCTCTTCTTATTGGTTTGATGACATCACCCTCACTAACCTCTTTGATTAGCTTCTAATTACTTGTCTAATGACCGCTGATCTGTTATACGGTTCGCTTAACTTTCGTTTTCGTTTATCGTTTGAGGGATCATACCCGGGATCTTATTACTTGGGTTTCCATATCCTTTCTCAATACATTATATTCCTTTTATGATCCTCTCTTATAATCCTTGAATTTAAATCCTTTTTATCCTGTTATCTTATACTCAATTCTTTCGGTATCTGGTGGATTCCCGGGAAAAATCAAAGTGTTCGAATTTGGATCCTGACGATCTTTACATACACTTATTTATCATATAGAGTACTAATACGATCTCAGAATAACAATAAAAGAACCCCTACATAGTGTGGCATGAAAAGTTTTCTTATTCAGCAATATCAGCAAAAACACTATTCATAAGGGTTATAAAAAAAGTTCAAAATTTTGGGGTTATTACAATCTCCCCTCCTTAAAAGGATTCCGTCCCGGAATCAAATAGAAAACAAGTGGGGGTACTTTTCTAGCATTGCGCTCTCTAGTTCCCAAGTTGATTCTTCCACATTATGATTCTGCCATAGCACTCTGACTAGCTTGATCACTTTGTTCCGAAGCACCTGCTCCTTCTTATCCATAATCTTTACTGGTTTCTCCAGGTAAGTCAGATCTGGTTGCATATCCACATGCTTGTACTCCACTATGTGTCGGGCATCCCGATGATACTTCCTTAGCATTGACACATGAAACACATTATGAACTTGTTGTAGGTTCGGGGGTAAGGCTAGCTCGTAAGCCAACTTCCCAATCCGTCTTAGTATTTCAAAAGGTCCAATGTATCTTGGGCTTAGTTTTCCTTTCTTTCCGAACCTCATTAACCCCTTCCAAGGGGATACCTTTAGTAGTACTAAGTCCCCTATTTCATACTCCTTGTCCTTTCGGGCTAGGTCTTCATATTTCTTCTGTCTGTCTTGGGCTGTTACCAGCCGTCCTCTGATGAGATCCACTATGTCTTTGGTCCTTTGGACCACTTCGGGTCCGAGCATCTTCCGCTCTCCTACTTCATCCCAGTATAAGGAAGATCGACACCTTCCTCCGTACAGGGCCTAATAAGGCAGCATTCCGATGCTAGCATGAAAGCTATTGTTATAAGAAAACTCGATCAACGGCAAGTGATCATCCCAACTTCCTTTAAAGTCTATTGCACAGACTCTCAACATATCCTCTAGTGTCTGGATGGTCCTTTCACTCTGCCCATCCGTCTGGGGATGGTAAGCGGTACTCATATTTAACTTGGTCCCCGCATATTCTTGAAAGCTCCTCCAAAATCTGGAGTTGAACCTGGGGTCTCGGTCTGAGACAATAGACGCTGGGACTCCATGTCGCGTCACTATTTCCTTAAGGTAGATGTCCACCAGTCTATTGACAGTGTATCTCTCATTGATAGGAATGAAATGAGCTGACTTTGTCAGTCTGTCTATAATCACCCATATGGCATCATGGTTGGCTTTCGTCCTTGATAAACCGACAACAAAATCCATGGCTATCTGTTCCCATTTCCATTCGGGAATCTCCAGGGGTCGTAAAAGTCCACTGGGTCTCTGGTGCTCTGCCTTTACTCTTTGCCAAGTCAAACATTTGCTTACCCATTGTGCTACATCCCTCTTTATGTTGGGCCACCAGTAATACTCCTTCAAATACCTATACATTTTGGTGCTTCCCGGGTGAATGGAATACCTTGAACTATGGCTTTCATCCAAAATCTCGTCTTTAAGCTCTCGAACGTTTGGAACCCAAATCCGGTAGGAGTACCTCATTATCCCTTTATCATCTTTCTCAGTATGGATCTCTTCTCCAGTCATTGACTCTATGCCTTCATTCATTACTTTCTCTTGGCACAATCTGATATTTTCCAATAACTCTAGTTGCATCGAGATCCCAAACAGTTTTTCAGTTCCGGTTCCGGTTACCTTTACTTCTATTTCCATTCTCTCGAAATCCTTTATCAATTCTTCTGAAATCGTTATCATTCTGAGTCTTTCCTTTCTACTAAGGGCATCAGCCACCACATTGGCTTTCCCCGGATGATAGAGAATCTCACAATCATAGTCCTTGATTAGATCTAACCATCTCCTCTGGCACATGTTGAGCTCTTTCTGCGTAAATATGTACTTGAGGCTCTTATGGTATGTGAAAATCTCGCACTTCTCTCCATACAAGTAGTGCCTCCAAATTTTTAGGGCAAAAACTATTGCCGCGAGCTCAAGGTCATGAGTAGGATATCTAATCTCGTATTCCTTCAGTTGTCTCGACACATACGCAATCACCTTACCGTGTTGCATAAGCACACACCCTAATCCTTTGTGCGACGCATCACTATATATTACAAAATCTCCTTTTCCGTCTGGCAATGCCAACACCGGGGCCGTTACCAACCTTTTCTTTAATTCCTGTTCTCGCATTTTTCCGTCCATTCGAACTTCTCTGTCTTACAAGTAAGTCGTGTCAAAGGGGCTGCAATCTTCGCAAAGTCCTGTATAAATCTACGATAGTAGCCGACCAATCCTATGAAACTCCTTACCTCTGTGGGTGTGGTTGGCCTTTCCCAATTTGAGACCGCCTCTATCTTGGAGGGGTCGACCAATACTCCTTCTTTATTGATCACATGACCTAAAAACTGTACTTCATTCCGCCAGAATTCACACTTCGAGAATTTGGCAAATAACTGTTCCTCTCTGAGTATTCCTAGAGCTATCCTCAAATGCTCTGCATGTTCTGCCTCAGTCCCTGAGTAGATTAAAATATCATCGATAAAAATTATCACACACTTGTCCAAGTACTTCTTAAATACTCTGTTTATTAAATCCATGAAAGCCGCTGGGGCGTTGGTTAATCCAAAGGACATTACCAAGAACTCATAGTGCCCATACCTGGTACGGAACGTGGTCTTGGAAATATCTTCGGGTTTAATCTTTAGTTGGTGATATCCAGTTCTCAGGTCAATCTTGGAAAAATAAACAACATCCTTTAGCTGGTCGAACAGATCATCTATTCTAGGTAACGGGTACCTGTTCTTTATGGTTAGCTTGTTCAACTCTCGATAGTCGATGCACAGCCTCATGCTCCCATCCTTTTTCTTAACAAATAACACTGGTGCTCCCCACGGAGACACACTGGGTCTTATCATACCCTTATCCAAGAGTTCCTGCAATTGAGTAGCTAATTCCTTCATTTCTATTGGGGATAACCGGTAAGGTGCCTTTGAAACTGGCGTCGTCCTTGGAGCCAACTCAATAGCAAATTCAATCACTCTATCGGGTGGTAATCCTGGAAGGTCTTGTGGGAATACATCTTCAAATTCGTTGACTACTAGAATATCTTGTAAGTTGGGCACCTCCTTCTGCGTGTCCACCACATAGGCTAGGTAAGCCTCATTTCCTTTTCGTAGCATCCTTTTGGCCTGGGCCATAGTCAAGAATTTCTGCGTCTGCCTCTTTCCTCTAAATATGACTTCTTTTTTTCTTGGGATATTTAACTTAACTTTCTTCCCCTTACAGTCTATCTGAGCATCATTGCTAGATAGCCAGTTCATTCCCAAAATTACATCAAACTCCCCTAATTTAAAAGGAATCAGATCAACACTAAAAGATTGTTCCCCTATGCCTAACTCACAGGCGGGGTGAATCTTGTTAACAGGAATAACTTCATGATTGGCTATTTCTACTTGTAAGGGTTCTATCAAGGGTTCAACCTTAAGTCTTAATTTACGCACAAAGTCTCTTGATATAAAAGATTTAGTTGCTCCCGAATAAAATAAAACATTTGCACTAGCTGAATTTAGAGAAAGGGTACCTGCTATGACATCTGAGTCTTTCATAGCATCCTGGACTGTCATGTTGAAAGTCCTCGCAGTAGGTGGCTTATTAGAAGCAACCCTGCTTGCTCCTGAAGCTGCTGGTTTATTCCCTGGGCATTCCCTCCTCATGTGGCCTGGTCTTCCACACTGATAACAAATGGTGGTCGGGCTGACACTAGGGGGTTGTGAAATACACTTGTTAGAATAGTGACCCTCTCGACCACACTTAAAGCAGGTTACTGGCTTCCCCTTACACTCCTCAGAATGCATCCTACCACAAGTGTTACAGGCTGGTAATGGGGGTCGAGACTGGTTGGAATAGGATCTTCCTGACTTCTGGCCGCTCTGGCTCACATTCACACCCATTGGCCGCTTAAACCCAGTACTCTTTCCCAGTAGGGACACTGCTCCTCGATTAAATCTAGTTTGGGAAGCTCCCTCCTGCGGAACCTCCACCCATGCTCATACTTTTCCTCTTTATTCCCTTCTTCTCTCTTTCCTTCTGCATCTGTTCACTTCCGGCTTCTACAATTGTTGCCTTTTGCACCAGAGTGGCATAATCAGTAAGCTCAAGGATTGCCACCCTATTCTGAATCCACGGTTTCAGTCCCTGCTGAAACCTCCTAGCTTTCTTTTCCTCGGTGCTCACAAACTCCGGAACAAACCTTGATAACTCAGTAAATTTTGCTTCGTACTCTGCTACGGATAAGTTATTCTGCTTTAGCTCCAAGAACTTGAGCTCCATCGGGTTCTCCATAAACCTCGGGAAATACTTTCCCAAAAACAACTGACTGAACCTCTCCCAGGTTATGATAGCATCTGTCTCCATGTTTTTCTTGGCCTCCCACCAGTAGTTGGCCTCTCCTTTCAGAAGGTAGGTAGCAAATACAGTCTTTTATGCCTCATCGGTACTCAGAATCTCAAAGGATTTCTCCATTTCCTTTAGCCATGCCCTTGCCTCAACTGGGTCGGCTGATCCGTGGAACTCAGGGGGCTTAAGGGACTTGAAAGCCCTGAAAGAGTTTGCCACAACATTGTTATTTCCTTGAGGGGGTGGGTTGGGTTGATGTTCCAAGTTCTGCCTTAATAGTTGCATGAACTGGCCCATGGGATCCATGCCTGGGTTTGGTACTGGTTGCTCAACCTCAGTTTCTCCTTCTTCAGCCTCTATCTCAAATACCTCAACATCATATGTTTCCTCCTCCTCTTCATACAGGGAGTCATCCTGTTCAACATAATCCTCATCTTCCTCTTCACTGTGTTCTTGGTTCCTATCATCCTGGTTATGGCTTCCCTGGTCCTCAGATCCAGGGTTCGCCGTAGTTCCAATCTTTCTTGGCGGCATGATACTGATAATTTTTTTTTTGGGAAATTCAACGTTAGGTCACAATCATACACAACATTGTGCCTTGCACAGTTCTATAATGGGGAGAATGTATCTCGCAATTCTATTATATTATGACAGTTCTAAAAGAAGTGCAGTAATAATAATGATAAAAATAGTGATCTCGTCACTAAGGAACTGAACTGAAAGGAAACAAATACATACATAATGCGAGAAATACATAGTTTGATCTGGTCAAAAGTACAACAATGCTACAGCCATCTGCCCAAAAGTGATACACAAGAGTCTATCTGTCTATTCAGAAAAAGGGATGCTATATACAAGTCAACTATCCCGGAAAATTGGCTCTTACTAAGGCCTCGACTAACTAGACAACTAGACTATCCCATCGCCGGTCCTGAATCACACACCGGAGCAGGTCAGCTCCCATACCCTTTCCATCGCACGACGGAAGATATAGTCGGCCTGCCGCCTGGAGATCCTATGTAATAACCCCAAAATTTTGAACTCTTTGTACCCCTTATGAATAGTGTTTTTACTGATATTGCTGAATAAGAAAACTGTTCATGCCACACTATGTAGGGGTTCTGTTATGGATATTCTGAGATTTTATTAGTACTCTATATGGTATATAAGTATATGTAAAGATCTTCATAATCCAATTCCGAACACTTTGATTTTTCCCGGAAATCCACTAGATACGGAAAGAATTGAGTATAAGGTAACAGGATAAAAAGGATTTAAATTAAGGATTATAAGAGAGGATTATAAAAGAAATATAATGTATTGAGAAAGGTTAAGGAAACACAAGTAATAAGATCCCGGGTATGATCCCTCAAACGATAAACGAAAACGAAAGTTAAGCGAACCGTATAACAGATCAGCGGTCATTAGGCAAACAATTAGGAAGTTAATCAAGGAGGTTAGGGATGATGAGGTCATCCAACCAATAAGGAGAGGACAAGTAAGAGATGATGACACAATAAGGTAATGTAAGCATGACATAGGGAGGGAGGAGATGTGGTTGGTTTATAACCACACAAAGACAAGGTTAATAAGGTAATTAACCAAAAATCCAAACAAAACTACATCCACCAAGCCAAAACAAATCATTTCATCAAAACAAAAATTTTATTTCTCTTCACCAAGAAGCTTGCTCTCGGCTTTTTCCATTTTCAAGAAGAGGAATTTTCAAAATTCAAGTTCCAAGCTTCCTAAATTTGTAAGATAATTCTCTAGTACTCCTTATGCATAGATATGGCTATCCTATGAGTTTAAGCCTCCAATTCATTCTCAATCTTCTCCAAAAAATCAATGAAAAAGACAATGAATAGTGATTTCAAGGTTTTTAACTTGATTTTTCTTGTTTTTCCTTTAAGATCCAAGCATCCCTAAGACATCTCAAGGCTTCCTACTACTCACATCACTTCAAGGAAGGTATATCATCTCCAAACCCTAGCTTTACTTTGTATATTAGGATTATTTTGGTTGTTATGGTAATAGAGTGGCTTAATGCTTGTTGGTTTAAAGTTTGGGTTGTAATGGGGGTGAATTGAATGTTGAAATCTTATGGTTTGGTTAAAGGACTTAAGTATAGTTTAAATTCAAGTTTAAGAATAAGTATAATTGTTAATATTGAGTTGATTGGGGCTGTTATGATGTATTGTGGATGGATGTTTGTTGTATGAATGAATTGGGATTGATTGGTGCTTGAATTGGAATGGTATAAAATTGGGAAATCGCGTAAACATAGCCGTCGTAATGTCCGATTTACTTTAGACTGTTTTTGTTCATAACATTAGGACCCGAGAACTCCCTGCTAGGTTTTTACCATTGCCATGTTTAGATAGTTCATGTTACGACCTTTGTTTTGATATGTGGTTCATTTGATTCCGATGTACGGTTTAAGAGAAACGGCCGTTTTAAGTAACGACGTTTCGCGAACGAATCATTACCCCTCGCCTTACTTTGAAACATATGTTAATGACCTAAAAGGGCTATTTGGAGTATGAAACATTTATGTAGAGGGTATTAGGAAGTTGGTAAGACTCTCGTGAAAGAATCGCCTTAAAACTCGTAATGGTTAAATTATTAAAAATGGTGGAGCCGAGGGTACTCGAGTGACTTAAGAGAATCAGTAAGCGCAAAGCGAGCGTTAGAGTCTAATTTGGTTAAAGTATAGATTTACAAGTGACTTTGGTTTAATTACAACTCACATGTTGTTTATAGGTTACCAGACTCGTCCCGAGCCATTTGTAACCCCCAGTCGCTCAGGCAAGTTTTCTACCCGTATAACTGTTGTTGTGATGTATATGTGTATATGCATGATCTTGCGATAAATGCATATTTGTTATTAGCAAATTCTTGTGATATATTGTAGCATGTGATATGGTATATATGCATGCCTGTTTCATATTCTTGATTTATATATCTGTTGGTTCAAATGCTTATAGTTGCATAATACCTATGCTAGAGATAAGTGGTATTTGAGTTTACCCTTAGTATAGGGGATCAAAAGGTGAACTTTTTCTAAAACCGGGAGGCGAGGCTCCCGAGTATAATATATATATATATATATATATATATATATATATATGAATAGTTTTCAAAACTATTAATCGAATAAGGTTTATTCGATAACTTTATATTAATTAATGAATATTATTTGAATATTCATTCGAGGACTTATGACTCTGTTTATTCTATTTAATGATTATTAATTGGATATTCATTTGAGGACGTATGACTCCGTTTATTTTATTGAATGAATATTATTTATAATATTCATTCGAGGTATTATGACTCCACTTATTATTTAATAATATTCTTTATTTTATTAAAGAATAATATTTCGATAATCAAACTTATTTTCGATTATTCAAATAAAGATAGTACTTTCGAATAAGTATATCTTCGGTTATTTACTATTCGTTTCAAGTATAAGTTTTACAACTTCTACTTCGAATATTTTTATAAGGATTATCTTTATGAGAATATTATTTAAATAATAATATTCAGATATTTTCTAATATATCGGGACTGATTTATTTTAATAAATCAGCAGTACTCCAAACATTCTTAAAAATGTTTTCGAGTCTTCAAAATGATTTTTAAAGTTAGAGTGAACCCCAAAACTCATTTTTATATTTAAGATCTTCCTTTCAAAGGGGATTTAAATACTCGCTCAAAACCTGGGGGATCCAGCTCTGTGGTGCATTTTACATTCGCAACGTGGTTGCTGTTTTGAGAAAACAAATGAATTGATTACTTACCCAACGTTCGGGAAGTAAGCCCATCTAATTGAGTCGGCATAAGCGACAGGCCGGGGAACGGTCTATCAAAGTGTAAGTGGCTTGGTGGTAGTCCATCAACGCGTAAGAGGCCGGGTGGCGGTCCAGTACAAGGTCCTTATGTGGCCAGGGTGATGACCGGTGGGGGATTCATCCATCTACTAGTAGAAAATGTTACTTATTGATATCTTTGCCTGATCAGCAAGATATCGGGTTTATGCCAAAATTCTTTTCCTTTCCAAAATTCATTGGATGTTACAAACTCTGTTCATACTTTACATAACAGAGGTTCTAGGAAATGTTTAAGAGATATATATGTGGATATATACCGGGACTAAATAAAGTATCTCGTAACTTTATTTCATTCAATAATATTTCAAAGATTGAATCTATTCAAGTCTTAACTCGTGGTCTCATATATGGGATGACCTTTTTAAACCTATAATACTTTGAACAATGGTAGTTCAAGTAGCCTTATAAATGATATAAGTATAGTGAAGTAATTGGTAACTTCATCCCTTGTTTTTGCTTATATCCAGTAAGTAATTATCTTTAACCTGATAAAGGTTTCCAGCAAGTTATCCATTTAGATGCTTGCGTTATTGTTTACACTATATATTATCTTGCGAGCTGTAATGCTCACTCTTGCTTTATTTCTTCATCACACAACAACAGTTAGGAAGGATGGCCAGACTCAAGCAGACCCAGCGCAAGAGCGTGGGAAGCGCCCCGCGCCTTCCCGTTGAGATCAGCGCTGCTATAGCTGCAGAGGTAGATCTATCTGTAGATCAGACCATCTACTTTTGAGAATCAATTATGTATAATTATAACTTGTGGCAGATAATGGAAATTAATTATAAACTTATTAAGTAATCATTTTGGGTTGTAATAACTTTTAAATTGTGGATTCAAAGACTTGTAGTTATTTCAATTTCATCTCTGGGACCATAACGGGTTGTGGTGTGTGTTAGTGTGGGGTCACAGCATAAGGTTAATTATTATTAATTAAGGGAAGTGATATTGTGGAAAGAAAGACCGTGACGACCCGGATCCCCGACCCCGGATCTGGGGGTGTTACAGAATTGGTATTAGAGCCAAGCGTTATAAACCTCAGAGATGATGCGACGATATAATAACAAACTCACAAAGATAATAAGAACTCTTTCCAAGTTCATGGTCGGACTACTTAAAGTAGCGCTGACAGTTAAAACTCTTACGGGAACCCTTATAAGTATCATGATAGTAACTTAGCTCGTTTAATGTGTAGGCGCATGAGATAGAGGACCCAGAGATGTTCGAGCGTGAGCATGATGAGGCACTGCTAGATGTCGAGGATCAGGAGGAGCCTGAGATGGAGGAGGATGAGGAGGACCCCTCAAAGGAGTTAGAGACAGAGGTCATTACTATTTCAGATGAGGAGGACCCGGATGAGGTCCCAGTAGCTGAGGAGCATGTCGGACCTATGGTAGTGTACACTGGTACCCCTTTACCCACACTCCCGGTGGTCAGAGCTCCTACCCCTCCACCACTATCTTGGAGCCCCTATGATGACAACTCAGAGACACATACTCCCGAGCCTAGGCAGACCGAGGAGACACCCCCAGCGGCTCCGGATTCACCACCTCTCGACCCTGCCCATAGGCAGTCTTTGTTAGCCCACGGCTATGTTCAGGATGTACTGAGGACCCGAGTGGCCGTTGCTGAGGCCCGACTGGATGAGGTCAGGAGGGAGTTGGATGCGGAGAGGGCGGGTAGGCGTACCCGAGATTATGAGACTAGGGCTGCTATACCCCGATCCTTGAAGAGGGAGCTGACGGGGATAGAGCTCACGTCCCGAGCGAGACTCAGATCGCTCCAGGGGGACAGCATGGTAGGATCTCTAGGCGGAAGGCCGACTATATCTTCCGTCGTGCGATGGAAAGGGTATGGGAGCTGACCCGCTCCAGTGTGTGATTCAGGATTGACGATGGGATTGTCTAATTGTCTAGTTAGTCGACGCCTTAGTAAGAGCCAATTTTCTGGGATAGTTGACTTGTATATAGCATCCCTTTTTCTGACTAGACAGATAGACTCTTGTGTATCACTTTTGGGACAGATGGTTGTAGCACTGTTGTACTTTTGACCAGATCGAAACTATGTATTTCTCGCATTGTATATATTTGTTTCCTTTCAGTTCAGTTTCTTAGTAACGAGATCACTGTTTTTATCATTATTATTACTGCACTTCTTATTAGAACTGTCATAATATAATAGAATTGCGAGATACATTCTCCCCATTATAGAGCTATGCAAGGCACAATTTGTGTATGATTGTGACCTAACGTTGAATTTCCCAATATATTTTTTTTATTATCAGTAGCATGCCGCCAAGAAAGTTTGGAACTAGGGCGAACCCTGGATCTGAGGACCAGGGAAGCCATAACCAGGATGATAGGAACCAGGAACACAGTGAAGAGGAAAATGAGGATTATGTTGAACAGGATGACTCCCTGTATGAAGAGGAAGAGGAAACATATGATGTTGAGGGATTTGAGATAGAGGCTGAGGAAGGAGAAACTGAGGTTGAGCAACCAATACCAAACCCAGGCATGGATCCCATGGGCCAGTTCATGCAACTACTAAGGCAGAGCTTGGAACGTCAACCCAACCCACCCCCTCAAGGAAATAACAATTTTGTGGCAAACTCTTTCAGGGCTTTTAAGTCCCTTAAGCCCCCAGAGTTCCACGGATCAGCCGACCCAGTTGAGGCAAGGGCATGGTTAAAGGAAATGGAGAAATCCTTTGAGATTTTGAGTACCGATGAGGCACAAAAGATTGTATTTTCTACCTACCTTCTGAAAGGAGAGGCCAACTACTGGTGGGAGGCCAAGAAAAACATGGAGACAGATGCTATCATAACTTGGGAGAGATTCAGTCAGTTGTTTCTGAGGAAGTATTTCCCGAGATTTATGGAAAACCAGATTGAGCTCAAGTTCCTGGAGCTAAAGCGGAATAACTTATCTGTAGCAGAGTACGAAGAGAAATTTACTGAGTTATCAAGGTTTGTGCCGGAATTTGTGAGCACCGAGGAAAAGAAAGCTAAGAGGTTTCAGCAGGGACTGAAACCGTGGATTCAGAATAGGGTAGCAATCCTTGAGCTTACGGATTATGCCACTCTGGTGCAAAAGGCAACAATTGTAGAAGCCGGAAGTGAACAGATACAGAAGGAAAGAGAGAAGAAGGGAATAAAGAGGAAAAGTATGAGCATGGGTGGGGTTTCCGCAGGAAGGAGCTTCCCAACTAGATTTAATCGAGGAGCAGTGTCCCTACCGGGAAAGAACACTGGGTTTAAGCGGCCAATGAGTGTGAATGTGAGCCAGAGCGGCCAGAAGTCAAGAATGTCCTATTCCAACCAGTCTCGACCCCCATTTCCAGCCTGTAACACTTGTGGAAGGATGCATTCTGGGGAGTGTAAAGGAAAGCCGGTAATCTGCTTCACGTGTTGTCGAGAGGGTCACTATTCGGACAAGTGCACTTGGCCAACCCCCATTACCCGCCCAACCACCACTTGTCATCAGTGTGGATGCCTGGGTCATTGGAAGAGGGAATGCCCAATGAACAAACCAACAGCTTTGGGAGTAAGCAGGGCTGCTTCTAATAAGCCACCTACTGCAAGGACTTTCAACATGACAGTCCAGGATGCTATGAAAGATTCAGATGTGATAGCAGGTACCCTTTCTCTAAATTCAGTCAGTGCAAATGTTTTATTTGATTCAGGAGCAACTAAATCTTTTATATCAAGCGACTTTGCGCGTAAATTAAGACTTAAAGCTGAACCTTTGATAGAGCCCTTACAAGTAGAAATAGCCAACCATGAAGTTATTCTTGTTAATCTGATTCACCCCGCCTGTGAGTTAGGCATAGGGGAACAATCTTTCAGTGTTGATCTGATTCCTTTTAAGTTAGGGGAATTTGATATAATTTTGGGAATGGACTGGCTATCTAGCAATGATGTTCAGATAGACTGTAAAGGGAAGAAAGTTAAGTTGAATATTCCAGGAAAGAAAGAAGTCATATTTATGGGAAAGAGGCAGACGCAGAAATTTTTGACCATGGCCCAGGCCAGAAGGATGCTACGAAAAGGAAACGAGGCTTACCTAGCCTATGTGGTAGACATGCAAAAGGAGGTGCCCAACCTACCAGATATTCCAGTAGTCAACGAATTTGAAGATGTATTCCCATAAGATCTTCCGGGATTACCACCCTATAGAGTGATTGAATTTGCGATTGAGTTGGCCCCAGGGACGGCGCTAGTTTCAAAAGCACCTTACCGGTTAGCCCCGTTAGAAATGAAGGAATTAGCTATCCAATTGCAGGAACTCTTGGATAAGGGTATGATAAGACCCAGCGTGTCTCCGTGGGGAGCACCAGTTTTATTTGTTAAGAAGAAAGATGGGAGCATGAGGCTGTGCATCGACTATCGAGAGTTGAACAAGCTAACCATAAAGAACAGGTACCCGTTACCTAGAATAGACGATCTGTTCGACCAGCTAAAGGATGCTGTTTATTTTTCCAAGATTGACCTGAGAACTGGATATCACCAACTAAAGATTAAACCCGAAGATATCCCCAAGACAGCGTTCCGTACCAGGTATGGGCATTATGAGTTCTTGGTAATGTCCTTTGGATTAACCAACGCCCCAGTGGCTTTCATGGATTTAATGAATAGAGTATTTAAGAAGTACTTGGACAAGTGTGTGATAGTTTTTATCGATGATATTTTGATCTACTCAAGGAATGAGGCAGAACATGCAGAGCATTTGAGGATAGCTCTAGGAATCCTCCGAGAGGAACAGTTATATGCCAAATTCTCGAAGTGTGAATTCTGGCGGAATGAAGTACAGTTTTTAGGACATGTGATCAATAAAGAAGGAGTATTGGTCGACCCCTCCAAGATAGAGGTGGTCTTAAATTGGGAAAGGCCAACCACACCCACAGAGGTAAGGATTTTCATAGGATTGGCCGGCTACTATCGTAGATTTGTGCAGGACTTTGCGAAGATCGCAGCCCCTTTGACACGACTTATATTCATTTCAAGTATAAGTTTTACAACTTCTACTTCGAATATTTTTATAAGGATTATCTTTATGAGAATATTATTTAAATAATAATATTCAGATATTTTCTAATATATCGAGACTGATTTATTTTAATTAATCAGCAGTACTCCAAACATTCTTAAAAATGTTTTCGAGTCTTCAAAATGATTTTTAAAGTTAGAGTGGACCCCAAAACTCATTTTTATATTTAAGATCTTCCTTTCAAAGGGGATTTAAATACTCGCTCAAAACCTGGGAGATCCAGCTCTGTGGTGCATTTTACATTCGCAACGTGGTTGCTGTTTTGAGAAAACAAATGAAGTGATTACTTACCCAACGTTCAGGAAGTAAGCCCATCTAATTGAGTCGGCATAAGCGACAGGCCGGGGTACGGTCTATCAAAGTGTAAGTGGCTGGGTGGCAGTCCATCAACGCGTAAGAGGCCGGGTGGCGGTCCAGCACAAGGTCCTTATGTGGCCAGGGTGATGACCGGTGGGGGATTCATCCATCTACTAGTAGAAAAGGTTACTTATTGGTATCTTTCCCTGATCAGCAAGATATCGGGTTTATGCCAAAACTCTTTTCCTTTCCAAAATTCATTGGATGTTACAAACTCTGTTCATACTTTACATAACAGAGGTTCCAGGAAATGTTTAAGAGATATATATGTGGATATATATCGGGACTAAATAAAGTATCTCGTAACTTTATTTCATTCAATAATATTTCAAAGATTGAATCTATTCAAGTCTTAACTCGTAGTCTCATCTATGGGATGACCTTTTTAAACCTATAATACTTTGAACAGTGGTAGTTCAAGTAGCCTTATAAATGATATAAGTATAGTGAAGTAATTGGTAACTTCATCCCTTGTTTTTGCTTATATCCAGTAAGTAATTATCTTTCACCTGATAAAGGTTTCCAGCAAGTTATCCATTTAGATGCTTGCGTTATTGTTTACACTATATATTATCTTGCGAGCTGTAATGCTCACTCTTGCTTTATTTCTTCATCACACAACAACAGTTAGGAAGGATGGCCAGACTCAAGCAGACCCAGCGCAAGAGCGTGGGAAGTGCCCCGCGCCTTCCCATTGAGATCATCGCTGCTATAGCTGGAGAGGTAGATCTATCTGTAGATCAGACCATCTACTTTTGAGAATCAATTATGTATAATTATAACTTGTGGCAGATAATGGCAATTAATTGTAAACTTATTAAGTAATCATTTTGGGTTGTAATAACTTTTAAATTGTGGATTCAAAGACTTGTACTTATTTCAATTTCATCTCTGAGACTATAACGGGTTGTGGTGTGTGTTAGTGTGGGGTCACAATATAAGGTTAATTATTATTAATTAAGTGAAGTGATATCGTGGAAAGAAAGACCGTGATGACTCGGATCCCCGACCCCGGATCTGGGGGTGTTACATCCTACCATTTCTGTCCCCCTGGAGAGATCGGAGTCTCGCTCGGGAGGTGAGCTCTATCCCCGTCAGCTCCCTCTTCAAGGATCGGGGTATAGTAGCCCTAGTCTCATAAGCTCGGGCACGCCTACCCGCCCTCTCCGCATCCAACTCCCTCCTGACCTCATCCAGCCGGGCCTCAGCAACAGCCACTCGGGTCCTCAGTACATCCTGAACATAGCCGTGGGCTAACAAAGACTACCTATGGGCAGGGTCGAGAGGTGGTGAATCCGGAGCCGCTGGGGGTGCCTCCTCGGTCTGCCTAGGCTCGGGAGTATGGGTCTCTGAGCTGTCATCATAGGGGCTCCAAGATAGTGGTGGAGGGGTAGGAGCTCTGACCACCGGGAGTGTGGGTAAAGGGGTACCAGTGTACTCCACTATAGCTCCAACATGGTCCTCAGCTACTGGGACCTCATCCGGGTCCTCCTCATCTGAAATAGCAATAACCTCTGTCTCTGACTCCTCTGAGGGGTCCTCCTCATCCTCCTCCATCTCAGGCTCCTCCTGATCCTTGGCATCTAGCAGTGCCTCATCATGCTCACGCTTGAACATCTCAGGGTCTTCTATCTCATGTGCCTACACATTAAACGAGCTAAGTTACTATCATGATACTTATAAAGGGTTCCTGTAAGGGTTTTAACTGTCAGCGCTACTTTAAGTAGTCCGACCATGAACTTGGCAAGAGTTCTTATTATCTTTGTGAGTTTATTATTATATCGTCGCATCATCTCTGAGGTTTATAACGCTTAGCTCTGATACCATTTCTGTAAAACCCCCAGATCCGGGGTCGGGGATCCGGGTCGTTACGGTCTTTCTTTCCACAATATCACTTAACTTAATTAATAATAAATACCCTCATACTGTGACCCCACACTAACACACACCATAATCCGTTATAGTCTCAGAGATGAAATTGAAATAAGTAGAAGTCCTTGAATCCACAATTTAAAATTATTACAACCCAAAATGATTACTTGATAAGTTTACAATTAATTGCAATTATCTGTCACAAGTTATAATTATACATAATTGATTCCCAAAAGTAGAAGGTCTGATCTACAGATAGATCTACCTCTGCAGCTATAGCAGCTATGATCTCAACAGGAAGGCGCGGGGCGCTTCCCACGCTCTTGCGCTGGGTCTGCTTGATTCTGGCCATCTTTCCTAACTGTTGTTGTGTGATGAAGAAATAAAGCAAGAGTGAGCATTACAGCTCGCAAGATAATATATAGTGTAAAAAATAATGCAAGTATCTAAATGGATAACTTACTAAAATCCTTTATCAAGTGTAAGATAATTACTTACTGGATATAAGCAAAAACAAGGGATGAAGTTACCAAATACTTCACTATACTTATATCATTTATAAAACTACTTGAACTACCATTGTTCAGAGTATAATGAGTTTTCGACAGTTCATCACATAGATGAGACTACAAGATAAGATTTGAATAGATTAAATCTTTGAAATATTATTGAATGAAATGAAGTTATGAGATACTTCATTAAGTCCCGATATATATATCCACATATATATCTCTTATACATTTCCTGAAACCCTCTGTCATGTAAAGTATGAACAGAGTTTGTAACATACAATGAATTTTTGGAAAGGGAAAGAATTGTGGCATAAACCCGATATCTTGTAGATCAGGAAAAGATACCAATAAGTAACCTTTTCTACTATAGATGGATGAATTTCTCGCCGGTCATCACCCTGGCCGTATTCGGACCTCGCGCTAGACCGTTACTCGGCCACTCACGCGTGGATGGACTGTCACCCAGCCTCTTACACCTTCATAGACCGTACCCCGGCCTGTCGCTTATGCCGACTCAATCAGATGGACTTACTTCCCGAACATTGGGCAAGTAATCAAATTATTGTCTCAAAACAGCAACCACGTTGCGAATATAAAATACACCATAGAGCCAGATCTCTCAGGTTTTGAGCGAGTATTTAAATCCCCTTTGAAAGGAAGATCTTAAATATAAAAATGAGTTTGGGATCCGCTCTAACTTTTAAAAATCATTTTGAAGACTCGAAAATATTTTTAAGAATGTTTGGAGTAATGCTGATTTAATGAAATAAATCAGTCCTGATATATTAGAAAATATCTGAATATTATTATTTAAATAATATTCCCATAAGGATAATCCTTATAAAAATAATTGAAGTAAAAGTTTTAAAACTCATACTTGAAATGGATATTAAATAACCAAAGGTGTACTTATACGAAAGTATGATCTTTATTTGAATAATCGAGAATAAGTTTGATTATCGAAACATTATTCTTTAATACAATAAAGAATATTAATTAGTAAATAAACGGAGTCATAAGTCCTCGAATAAATATTCAACTAATATTCATTAATTAAAATAAACGGAGTCTTAAGTCCTCGAATGAATATTCAAAATAATATTCATTAAATAAAATAAACGGAGTCATAAGTCCTCAAATGAATATTTAACTAATATTCATTAAATAAAATAAAGTTATCGAATAAACCTTATTCGATTAATAGTTTTGAAAACTATATCAATATATATATATATAAATATATATATATATAATATACTCGGGAACATCGACTCCCGGTTTTAGAAAATGTTCACCTTGGGGTCCCCTATACTAAGGGTATACGCAAATACTGCTTATCTCTAGCATATGTATTATGCAACTGAATCAACAGATATATGTATCAAGATTACGAAACAGGCATGCATATATACCATATCACATGCTCCAATATATCGCAAGAATTTGCTAATTAACCATCATGCATCTATCACAAGATAATGCATATACATATGTATACATCACAACAACAGTATAACGGGTAGAAAACTTGCCTGAGCAACTGGGGGTGACAAATGGCTTGGGACGAGTCTGGTAACCTATATACAACATATAAGTTGGAATTAAACCAAAGTCGCTTATGAATCTATACTTTAACCAATTAGACTCTAACACTCGCTTTGCGCTCAACGATTCCCTTAAGTCGCTCGAGTACCCTCGGCTCCACCATTTTTAATAAATTAACAATTAAGAGTTTTAAGGCGATTCTTTCGTGATTGCCTTACCAACTGCCTAATACACTTTACATAAATGATTCATACTCCAATTAGTCTTTAAGGTCTTTAACCTATGTTCCAAAGTAAGGCGAGGGGTAATGGTTCGTTCGCGAAACACCGTTACTTAAAACGGTCGTTTCTCCTAAACCGTACATCGGATTCAAACGAACCACATATCAAAACGAAGCTCGTAACATGAACTATCTAATCATTGCAATTGTCAAAACCTAACAGGGAGTTCTCGGGTCCTGATGTTAAGAGCAAAAATAGTCTAAAGTAAATCGGACATTACGACGGCTATGTTTACGCGATTACCAATTTTTATTCTACTCCAAACCAACCACCAATCAACCACAATTCATTCATACAACCAAAATCGATCCATACCATACTACAACAGCCCCAACACCTCAAGTTCTCCAATTTATATTATTCTCAAACATGAATTAAAACTATACTTAAGTTCATTAATCAATAATCCAACAATTATAACTCCAACTCATTACAAAACCAACCACACTCTAAGTCTACAAGAATCATGCTTCTCATGAACCATAACAACAAAACTAAACCTAATACTCAAAGTAAAGTTAGGGTTTGGAGGGGTTATACTTTCCTTGGAGAGTGGAGAATCAAGTAATTAGATTGGAATCACCCTTAAAAGTCCTTATCCAAGCTTAATCTAAACAAAAACTCAAGAACAAAAATTTAAGTTCTTGAAAACCACTATTCACCCTCTTCTTCCATGATTTTTAGGAAGAGATTGTGAATGAATTAGAATCTCAAACTTATAGGATAGCTATATCTATGCATAAGGAGTATTAGATAATTACCTCACTAGTTAACAAGGCTTGGATCTTAGATTTTGGTTTTTTTCTTCTTGAAATGGAAAAGAGGCCGAGAGCTTTCTTTGAAGAAAAGAGAATTCAACTTTGTGTTTTGGTGAAATGAATTGTTTTGGCTTGGTTGATGTTGTTTTGTTTTGATTTATTACTTTTAACCATTGTAACTTTTGCATGGCCAAGAATCAACCAACAACACCCTTCCTTTTTGTCATGCTTATGTCACCTTGTTATGTCATCCTCCCACACTTGTAATCTTCTTATTGGTTTAATGACATCATCCTCACTAACCTCTTTGATTAGCTTCTAATTACTTGGCTAATGATCGCTGATCTGTTATACGGTTCGCTTAACTTTCATTTTCATTCATCGTTTGAGGGATCATACCCGGGATCTTATTACTTGGGTTTCCTTATCCTTTCTCAATACATTATATTCCTTTTATGATCCTCTCTTATAATCCTTGAATTTAAATCCTTTTTATCCTGTTATCGTATACTCAATTCTTTCGGTATCTGGTGGATTCCCGGGAAAAATCAAAGTGCTCGAATTTGGATCCTGACGATCATTACACACACTTATTTATCATATAGAGTACTAGTACGATCTCAGAATAACAATAAAAGAACCCCTACATAGTGTGGCATGAAAAGTTTTCTTAATAAGCAATATCAGCAAAAACACTATTCATAAGGGTTACAATAAAAGTTCAAAATTTTGTGGTTATTACAGTGAGGAACAGGTTCCTACTTCAGAACCTGTTGATAAAAAAGCTGAGAAAGTTCCTTCTCAGAAGGATTCTGCAATTGGGGGATCTAAGCTTCTCAAAAGGCTTAGAAGAATGACTGTTGATGAAACTCCAAAGGAATCCATACCTTCAAAGAGATACAAGAAACAGAGGGCAAAAAGGCCAGTTTCAGATGATGAGGAAGCAACAGCTAAGGAAGGAGATCAGGAATCTCTGATCTCACAAGAACCAGAATCTGCTAAAGCCACTGCTTCTCCATTAACTCCAACTGAGGAAGCTGCTACTGAAAAGGCCAACACACCATCTGTGTCTCCTAAGACTGTATCTCCTGTTGATTTAGGCACAAGTGCTGATATTGATATCCAGAACTTGGTTGTGCCTGAAGTACTTTACTTAGAAGCTCCAACAACAACTAATCCATCAACAACTCCTGTTACTGATGCTGCTCAAACTCCAGAATTATCTACTACACCTTATCTGCATCAAGATGCTGATGATCAGAATATAAGGGAGCATCAGGATATGGTTGTTGATCAGAACTTGGAACCAGATCAGCAATTAGAGGATGATGCTGAAGCCTCCATTGCTACTCATACTGTTGTTTTATCAGAAGATACTGATTCTGTAAGTTCTGATGCTGCAAATGCTGGAGATACTGGTGATGTTGCTCCAAATGCAGATGCTGATGAAGTAGGTCCTTCAGGACATGCACCTCAACAAACTGTTCTTAAATCTAAACTTGTTAAGAAGTTTGTTACAAGAGAAGCACCAGTTCCTTGGAGTGAAACTCCTGCAGAACAGGAGTGGACTAAGGAATGGAACTTAGTTACCTGTGCTCCAACTGCACAACATCTGGCTGAGCACTTGACAAAAGCTGATGAGATGTTAAATACTGATGATTTCAAAACACAGCTTAGAGTCATTGCATTGAGTACTAAACATTTACAAGGTCTCCATTCAACTACTCATGCAGAGTTACATCACTTACGGGAAGAATTAATGAAGCAAGAACAAGTTCAGAAGATTGACAAGAAAAAATTCTTCCAACCTACCTTTGATAGAGTTGCTTATATTGAGAAGACTCAAGAGTCACAATAAGCTCAGATTGATGATATTCTGAGAAATCAAGCTTCTCAGCAATCTCAACTTAATGAAATCCAAGCCTCCGTGGAATTGCTTGTCTCTCTTCTCTTACCTGCTGATGCCAAAAAGGGGGAGAAAGTAATTAAGTCCAAATGCAAAACTGATAAGACACTGAAGGGGAAGGATGATGAAAAGGATGATCAAGGAAACCCTGGAATGGGTAGAGGTCGTAGTCGAGGTAGAGGTTTCTCATCAAGAAAAGCTGAAATCACAAGTCACAGGACAAGTTCTGATACTGGAAAAAGAATTAGTTCTGCTACTGGTAAAAGGATAAGTTCTGATGAACTTTTAGATCTTGATGAAGAAATGTCAAGACAGTTATTTCTTCAGGAAAATCCAGGAATGGACTTGGAGAGTTTAATGGAAGAAGATGCCAGACTTAAATCAGAAAAAGTCACGTCTAAATCTGAAGCTTCTGGTAAAAAGACACTTCCAAAACTCAAGGGCATTGTGATAAAAGAAAGGACAAATTATGAAGCAACCATGGCTGAATCATAACCGCAGATAGATCCAAGATCCAAGGGTAAAGAAAAAGTTGGTGAACCTATCAAGGTTTATGTGCCTCCTGTGGATGAAGAAATTACTGATGAAAAGGATGATCTTGCTCTGACTTCAAGAAAAGTTTTTAAGACAACCTCTGACATGGCTCAAGTTGTTCAGAGTCAAGAGACAGTAAGTTCTGATATTTCGAAGAAGCAAGTAACCTCTGACATAGCTCAAGTTAACTTGATATCAGAAGATAAATCAAAGAAACTCCTACCAGGATTCACTAAGGCAAAACATACTCAACCTTTGAAGACTGCTGCAAGTGGTTTTGAAGCAAGAGTAGTTACTGGAAAGGAAGCAAGAGATAAAACTGGATTGGGAAGTGCTGATGAAAGAAGAATACAGAACACTACCAATGATCCAACTTCCTTGAGTGAACCAGGTATTGGAGCAACTCCTGAGAGATTGAATCAACTGGAATCTGTACAAATGGTTTACCATACCTACTTGAAAGAACACATCTTGTTGTACTTCATGACAGATGGTAGGGTTTATTATATAAGGCAAAATGCCATTCCATTGAAGTATTTTGAAGAACTGGAGCATGTACTATTCTTACTTCAAGTGAATGACAAATTAATAGAAAGTGCTGCAAACTATTGGAAGGATCAGATTCAGAGACAGAAAATGCTTTATTCTGTTAAGTTTGACAGCACATATCTTCCCAAGTACAGAGATCACAAAGGTGATATTGTCGAGATGAAGCCTAACTCTACTAAGATTATAACTACTTTTCTGGGTTATAAGGCTGTGGAATTCAATCTTGAGTCTGACAAGGCATATTTGATCAGACTAGATCAGGATATAAGGAAAGCTAGAATAAATGATCTCAGGGCTGCTATCTTTCAAATTGGTGAAGATATAGTTGAAGTGAAGAATGCTAAAAGGAGGATGGTTAATGAACTTGAATATGCTGAGAGATGTTTGTTAAAGAATTATCTCAGAACAACTCCTGATATCAAAGAGATCAGTAATTGAAGCCAAGTCAAAGATCTACAACCGCTTAAATTCTGATGTGTATACAGGCTGAAGCTGTTATCAGACCTTGAGGATGGTAAAGATACAAGGACTGTAAGTTGTAGTTATCTAGTCAAATTTTCATGCATTTGTACTTAATGTTTTTGACATCATCAAATATCTGTTAAACTTGTATATTATGCTAATTTACAAGTTGGGGGAGATTGTTAGATATATTTGATAATGCCATGGCTAATATGATTTATGTTTAGTTTTCAGATCTTACTTAAACAGGATAAATCAGTATTTACTGGAAGTCAGGACTTAAGGATATCAGTACTTATATTATCAGGAGATAATCATCAGAAGATGTATATCAGAACTTAAGTAATGAAGGACGTTCAGATAAGGACAACAGCTGATTAAAGGAAAGAAGATCGAGACAAACATAAGAAGAGATATGCATGAAGAAGGAATTCTATGAAGAATAGAATACTTGGAAGAAAAGATATCTGATTGATATATTTTAGGAAGCAGAATTATATTACATATCAATTAGCAATTATCTTATAATTGTGTAGTATATAAATACAGACATATGGTTTATACTATAAGTGTTATCATTATCGAAAATATTATTCATTGTAACCCTAGCAGCTCTCGTGATATTTATTCATCACTGAGAGGTAACAGTTCCATACTGTAACAGAGTTTATTGTTTCAATAAAGTTTGTTTTCTGTTACTTGAATTATTAAAGTTCGATTTGATTATACTTTACACTGTATTCACCCCCTCTACAGTGTGTGTGTGACCTAACATAGTGTTTGATTTGCTAAGGTGCAGAATTGAAAGATAATTGAAATCAAAACACTAAGTAATAAAACACAAACTTTAAAACTTTCTGGTAGATTTGAATATATTCACCAGATATATATATATATATATATATATATATATCATTTTGAGAACTCTGTGTAGTTTAAAATGGCTCACAGCTGCTTTACAAGTAGAATAAACAAACTACGTAGAAATTCTTGACAGGTACAGCTTTTTCTATCTCTCTTTAAAATGTGTTTGCTTAGTTGAATGTTCTACTAGCTACATTTGGTTTATATATCACCAAGTTTACATGACAATAAGATAAGATAATAAAACAAAACATATCTAGTCTAACTCCATGCTACTTCACTACTCTATTCCAGCATCTTTGAATATCTTCACAATTGCATGGAAATAGTAATGCTTCTTTGTTCTCAAATTCCTGCTTAACAGGCTGCCACATTCCTTTTGCAAACACCCAACACATGTGACTGTGTTGTCACTGTCAACAGCTATTTGAATTTGATCATCCGTCAGGACTATGCTTGTCATCCATCGGGAAGCTTTGTTGATCATCCGTCGGGAGTCTATTTGTCACTTGAATCCATTTCACTTATACAGAATTACAAGACATCTCATATTTACAATTAATCAACCTATTCTGCATATCAATCTAGTAGTCAACATGACTCATATACTCCTACAGAATCTACACAAAGTTGTTTGCAGAAATATGTTGCAATTCTTATTATTATATAAGCTACTCACTCAATGGATGTTAATCTGTCATCCATCGGGACTGTAAAGTTTATCCGTCGGGACTATATTAGATCATCCGTCGAGTGCTACAAAATACACTAAGTTAAATCTACTAAGGTGTTTTGTTTAGCTTATCATCAAGTTCACAACATATTCCTAACAATCTCCTCCAATTAATGTCTACTAGCATTGTAGCCATAAATTAAGAGAAACTTTATGATAAAAAAACACCCTAACAATACAGATTGAAAAGTAGTAGATAAAACTGATAAGTGCTACAAAATTTACTGAAAATTGAACAAAACAAAGTGTACAAAGAGTTGCTCACAATCATTATCAAGGTGCTCCTCTAGTCTGAGCAAACAATTCTATTTCCTTAATTGTCTGGATTTCTTCCAAAGCCTCATGTTGTTTTCGTCTATTTGATTCTAGAGTTGTCTGTGGAATTCAAGTTCATCAGCTTCAGATAGATCCAACATTTCTTGCATTTCCAATAGAGTCTCATTGCTAGAGATACTCAATTGGTCATCCAGTCTGAAGAATCTTCTAACTCCCTTATCATCCATGAATTCCATTAGCCAATAAGGCCTCAAATGCACTCTGCTTCCTGTGAAGGGAATTGTAAGAGTTTTTGGAAGTGCATCTTTGGCTTTATTACTCCTTAGCCCTTCTATCCTTTTTAGAACCAGTTTCCTTGCAATTACATTGAACCCAAAGTTCTTCTTGAAGGATGAGAAGACTTTTATCAGAACAGATTGGCTTTCTTGAAGAATCCTGTAAAGTGGCCATGTGATTTCTTTTCCTCCCTTGTACTTGAACACCAGCCTTTCAAGAAGATGTCTGTGAGCATCAATTCCTCTTACTTCTTCCAGTTCATCCAAGTAGAGATTTAAGTCAGAAAACTCCTTGATATCACAGATATACATAAGATCTCCCTTGTTGACTATAGGTTTAGATTTTGCTAAGGTCTTGGTTCTGAGGGTTACGGGTTTCACTTTCTTGATTGCTCTTGTCTTTGTTTTCTTTGGCTTGTTGAAGATAGGAAAGTTTAGTTCAGGAATTGGCAAACTATCCCAGTCTACTGGATCATCCTTTGGAATTATGGGCTCACCATGAATATTCCTAGTTGGATCCACCACCTTAAATTCTTCAAATACACTGAGGGTTTGGATGTTTGAGTTGAAGTTGTACACTTTTTGGGAATGTAGTCTTCCATTTCCTCATCACTAAAGTCCAATTTTCTTTTGGAGGGGAGCTTGTATCTGAATCTTCTTTTCTGTTGTGGTTCCTAATGCATTTTCTGATCTTGTGGTTCAGCAATTATAGATGGTTGTGCATAAATCTCAGTTGTAGTCGTAACAGCTTGAAGTTTGGTCAAGATAGCAGCTTGCTCCTTCTTTTGTTTGAGCTTCTTAGAATCTAAGGCAACTTGCTTCTTTTCTTGCCTAATTCTTTCTTTCTCTTCCTTCTTAGCTTCTACAAACAAAGGGTGTCCAGCCACCACACAGATTTCTTTTCCATTCCTGTAGATTTTGGCAATCCTCTTCTTTTGAACTGAATCAGATGGATCCTTGTAAAATGCAATTGACCTTGACAACAACTTCTTTTCATCTGGCCTAGGTGTCTCAAACATAAGATCCACAGGATTTTTGTCTGAGAGCTTTGAATACTTCCTTTTAGGCTTCAAAATCATATTAGCTTTTGGAGATTTGATGCATGAAGTTTGGCCTTTTTCCAAGTTGCCTAGACTTATTTCATGCATTGAGATATGTTTGACTTGAGAATGATGATGAAAAGTCTTGTCGTGTTTCTGTAGCTGACCAAATTTCTTTTGAATATCTGCATCAATCTTCTTCTATTTTTCATCTAGCTCCTTCTCAGCTGCTGCTACATCAATCTTTGTCAGTTTGTCATTTGATTCCATTTTTGCTGCTGCTAGATTGATGAGATCAATGCTATCCATAGTTGGTGGCTTAGTGAAAGCAATTGATGGCGCAATTACTTTGCTGACTTGAATGTTGAGCTGTTTCTTCCCCTCACTTGATGAACCTTTCTCCCCCTTTTTGTTAGCATCAAGTTATTGAGTGGAAGGGAGTTGAGCAACCACCAACTGTTGGAGCAGAGCAGTCTGAGTTTCCTAATTAGCAAGTATCTTGGCCATTGACTTCTCCATATCAGATATCTAGAGTCCATGGCCTCAACCTTTCTATTTAGATCAGCTTCCTTCCTCAGTTTCTGAGCTATCTCAGTAATGGTGGTTCCAGGAAGTCTAGCATCCAACCTTGCTATGAAATCCCGTTTTACTTCAGAAACTTCTTGCTTTATTTCATCCACACTTTGACTATGTTGGAGAGCTTGAATCTTGTGCAGCTGTAGAGCTTCAAGATGTGCTATAAGTAATCTCTTTGTGCTGGCATTTGTGGATGCTTGAATGGCTATTTGGGTGTCATGAATGAGCTTAAATAATATGGATTGGAGATGTGAGTATGAACATTCTTTCATTAGTATCCAGGAAGGAATGTCTGCATCTCCCCCTATGCTCATGCTGTCTTCCTCATCATCCCCACCAGCATCCCCAAAAGAGTCCTCAGCCAGTTCAAAATCACTGCCAGCATTGGATGGCATAGTAGTAATTGCATCCTTTGCTCTTTGTAGAGAAGCAATTATGTGCACTAGTTTAAGCATTTTTTCAGCCTCCTCATTGCCCTGTACAGCTAGAGTTTGATAAGCTGTAACAGGATGAGTAAATTTCTCAGCATCTAGGGAGATAGAATCTATGACAACTTGATATTCTTGCTGAAATAGTCTCCTCCTTTCTGCATCACTTACATTCATTGACTCACTAGTAATGGTGTCCATCCTTATCACTCATGTACCTGCATTTCTCTCATAATCTCTCTTTTGTTACATCAAGGGCACCCCTTGGCTTCCCACCCTCACACCCTCACCTTCACTTTGGACTCTTCTCACTGACTTTTGCCAGACCTAAAGAAATGGTCTGCATTGGTTCACTCCTTTCCTCTCCTTTTATCTGGGAGCAACCCATCCTCTCACTCAATTCACTCTCTTCCCTCAGTCCTAAGAGTGATTGCACTACTACTAAGTCATCTGCAATTGTGACAATTGTAGGAATTTAAAGTTGTGCAGAGACTCTCGATGGATGAGGAATATCCATCGGGATAGTAGTTTGGCTAGCCGACGGATGACTGCTATTAGGCACATCTGTCGAAATACAATCACTACTCGACGGATGAGTAATATCCACCGAGATAGAAGAAAGGAATGAGTTTGGAGTGGAATCTATTGTAGACTCTGTGCAGATTTATAAAAATTTGGGCACAGATGTCTCAATAGACTCAGAAAGAATTGGCATGTGAGCCAACAAATTATCTAAAAGATGATGCTCACTTGCTTGGATTTTTAGCTTCTCCAATAGAGTTAAAGATGGAGAATTTGGAAGTGATGTATGAATCATGTCTACATCCAGTGAGTGTGTGGGTGAATTTAGTGTTTCAGGTGTTTCAATTATTAATAATTTTGGCTGTATCTCCACATTTTTTGGAGCCACATCAATCTGACTTTGAGATGGTGTAGTGACTGGGTCTTTAGCTCCAGTTTGCACTGTGTGTGTTCCCTGTGCATCCCCAAGGGTTATAGATCTCTTATTTCTTACATAGGTTTGAGGTGAACTTGTGTCCCTTTCCCTCTTGGCCTGTGCTCCTAGTTGGGAACTTGTTTCAATAGTGACATCCTTTTGGGAGGATGAAACTAGAGTTGTGCTAATTTCCTTATTAATCACCACAATTTGTTGGGAAACTGTGGTGTGGCTAGGCTTGGGTACACTAATCTCATCAGCCTTATCCTTAGGGTTTCTTTGATTTTCACCCTGTCCCTCAACTAACTCACTCTCCTTCACACTCCCCTCTTTGTGTTTGGTAGTTTTTGCAACTGGTTTATTTTGAGAGAAACCAGAGGGGGCTTTTTTTGCTTTGGATTTTGAAGTTATTGTTTTGGTAGCTTGGGTAGGCATCTGTTGGGTCATTGACACAGATGCCATAGCTATACTTGAAGGCAAAGAAATTTGTGAGGTTAGAAGAGTAGAGACAGTGGTGCTTACCTCACTTACCTGAGGTCCCCCCATGATTGGAAAGTAAAAGAGGGGCACCTCTTTGTGGTGACTTGCCCTGTTGAGATCAATAATGACTCTCCTTTCTTGAACCCAACAATTCAGTTTGTTGGTTGGGTTCTCAACAACAATGTTCTCAATAAGATGGTTAGCAAGCATCATAAAGAATCTAGCATAATAGACACTTTTACCTCTTTTATTAAGTTCTCCTAACTTATAACCTAACTCAAACATGATCATGTCATTGAAATTAAAGAATTTATCAGTAACTAGCATAGAAAGCACGTTAAACATAGAAATGTTAACAGAATCAAAATTGCTTATTTTACCAGAAAATACTTTGGTAACTACATCATACACATAGCTTTATTCTTTTCTAAGACCTAGCCTCCTAATTTTACTCAACTTAGAGGTGGGGAGAGCATAGCCAATAGAATTAAGCATGTTAACTATATCAGTATCTGTGTGTAGAATAGTAGTGGTGTTATCCGGAATTCTAAAGCATGCTTTGATAATGTCACTATTAATGCAAAACTGCTTACCTTTAAGAGTGAAAGTTATGGTCTTGTCAGTAGAGTTGTACACGACAGTTGTCCATATCTCCTCCACAACTTCACAGTAGATTGTGGGTGATTTCAGCATAACATAACTGAGTTTACAGCTCTTCACAAAGTCCATCATCTTGTGAAAGTCTACAGACTGTGGAATCTCCTTGTTCACAAGAGCTACAAAGTTGTTCTTTTCATAGATAAATCCAGATTGAGACATGATTTTGACTACTGGTGCCATTGTTAGAGAATGATAAATTTGCAGAGAGAGTATTTTCTTTGGAGAAGAAAGGAGTTAGAGCAATTGATTTTGAGAATAATAAAAGAATAGAATAAAAATGAATTCTACTTTTATACTATCTCAAAAAATAAACTATCAAAAATAATAAAGTGAAATAAAGTAACCAATCAAAATAGCCCAAAATAGCCGTTTAAAATAAATAAACTATAAAAATTCTGTCAATTATCCGTCGTGTTATGCTTACAGACTGTAAGTATACCCGATGGATAATGTTCATAGATTTAACAACTAAGATTGAGACAATTCGACGATTGAGAATAAAACAATTATCCGTCGGGTTATAAAATAATCCAGAAAAGTAATTGATTTTTATTGACAAATAATATTCCGATGGATGATCAAACTCGATGGATAATGATCATCCGTCAGGATGTAAATTTTGACTTAGCCAAAATTTCATCCAAAACAGAGAAATCAATTAAGTTTCTGGCTGCATTGAAACTTGCAAAAATATCTGAAATAATTCAAGAATAATTAAGCATACCTAACTCACTTACCAACCTTGAAAAGTTAGATTCATCAAGTGGCTTGGTAAATATATCTGCAAGCTGCTTTTCACTTGGAACAAAATAAAGTTCCACAGTACCATTCATCACATGTTCCCTAATGAAGTGGTACTTGATGTCTATGTGCTTTGTTCTTGAATGCTGTACTGGATTTTTAGTGATGGCAATTGCACTTGTGTTATCACAGAAAATGGGAATTCTATCCACTTGTAGACCATAGTCCAACAATTGGTTTTTCATCCACAAAATCTGTGCACAGCAACTACCGGCAGCAATATATTCAGCTTCAGCTGTAGAAGTAGAAACTGAATGTTGCTTTTTACTGAACCAGGACACAAGCTTGTTCCCTAGAAATTGACAAGTTCCTATTGTACTTTTTCTGTCTATTTTAAAACCTGCATAATCTGCATCTGAATAACCAGTTAGATCAAAACCAAAATCTCTAGGGTACTAAATGCCAAGTTTTGGTGTTCCCTTGAGATATCTGAAAATTCTCTTAATAGCTACTAAGTGAGATTCTCTAGGATCAGCCTGAAATCTAGCACAAAGACAAGTAACAAACATTATATCTGGCCTACTAGCTGTTAAGTACAGAATTGAGCCAACCATGCCCCTATAGCTTGAAATATCCACAGACTTTTCAGTAGTGATTAATTCAAGCTTAGTTGCAGTGGCCATGGGAGTTTTAGCAGATGTGTAATCCATTAGATCAAACTTCTTTAAAAGATCGTGAATATATTTAGTTTGACTAATGAATATTCCATCACTAACTTGCTTAACTTGTAAACCAAGAAAGTAAGTTAGTTCTCCCATCATGCTCATTTCATACTTACTTTGCATTAATTTTACAAACTTTTTGCAAAGTTTTTCATCTGTAGAGCCAAATATAATAGCATCTACATAAATTTGAACAAGTATACTAGAGCCATTAACATTTCTAAAGAATAAAGTTTTATCAACAATACCTCTTGTGAAGTGATTTTCTAAAAGAAACTTTGATAAAGTATCATACCAGGCTCTAGGTGCTTGCTTCAGTCCATGAACTGCTTTCAAAAGATAGTAGACATATTCTGGAAAATTTGGATCTTCAAAACCAGAATGTTGACTGACATAGACTTCCTCCTCCAAATCTCCATTTTTAGAATGGCACTTTTGACATCCATTTGATAGACCTTGAAATTGGCATAAGCTGCATAGGCTAAGAAAATTCTGATGGCTTCAAGTCTTGCAACAGGAGCAAAAGTTTCATCAAAATCTATTCCTTCTTGTTGACAGTAGCCCTTAGCAACCAATCTAGCTTTGTTCCTGACCACTATGCCATTTTCATCCATCTTGTTTCTAAATACCCACTTGGTGTCAATTGGATTCTTTCCTTTAGGTTTGGGTTCCATACCTTGTTCCTTTCAAATTGGTTTATCTCCTCCTTCATAGCTAAAATCCAATCAGGATCCAACAAAGCTTCTTCTACCTTCTTTGGTTCTTCCTCGGAAAGAAAGCTGCTATATAGATATTCTTCTTGAGTTGTTTTCCTTGTTTGAACTCTAGAAGATGCATTACCAATGATGATCTCAAAAGGGTGATCACTTGTCCATTTTCTTTGTTGAGGTAGATTAGCTCTAGATGAAGACGCCTCATTGTTGTCTTGATGTGTGATTGAGTTTTGATTATGAGAAACTCCCCCTGAGTTTGTGAATCTTTGATTTGAGAAAGGGATACTTCCTGTAGGTGATCTTTCTGACTCTCAGCTTCTCTCATTGTTTCGACGGATGATGCACTTTGTATCTTGATGGATGAAGGTGATTGTCTTCCGACGGATGAGGCAGATTGTCTCTTGACAGATGAAGCATTTTGTAACTCGACAGATGTTGAATTATTTGCTTCATTAGTTGTAGATTTTTCTGCATTATCCTTAGCCAATGTCTCTTAATCACTCTCATCATCACTGTCATCACTAACCATCTCCACATTATCAAACTTGAGGCTTTCATGGAAATCTTCATCTTGCAGTCCTTTAATCTTTTTATCATCAAATACAACATGTATGGATTCCATAAAAATGTTAATTCTTAAATTGTAGACTCTATATGCTTTTCCAACAGCATATCCAACAGCATATCCAACAAAGATTCCTTCATCTACTTTAGCATCAAACTTTCCATGTTGGTTAGTTTTCCTTAAGATATAACATTTGCAGCCAAAGACATGAAGAAATTTTAGAGTTGGCTTCCTGTTCTTGAACAATTGGTAGGGGGTCATGCACTTTACTTGATTAACCAAAGAGATATTCTGAGTGTAGCAAGCAGTGAAACAACTTCAGCCCAAAAATATGTTGGTAACTTTGATTCTTCAAGCATTGTCCTTGCAACTTCAATGAGAGATCTGTTTTTCCTTTCCACCACTCCATTTTGGTATGGGGTTCTTGCTGCAGAAAACTCATGCATAATCCCATTCTCTTCACAAAATGATCTCATCACAGAATTTTTAAACTCGGTTTCATTCTCACTCCTTGTTCTTCTTACTTTAAAGTCAGGATGATTGTTGATTTGCCTTATGTGATTGATGATGATTTCACTTGCTTCATCTTTGGACTTAAGAAAATATGTCCAAGAGAACTTTGAAAAATCATCTACAATTACTAGGAAAAATCTTTTCCTTGAGATAGACAATACATTGACGGGTCTAAACAGATCCATGTGTAACAATTGCAAAGGCTCTTCAATTGTTGAATCTCCAAAAGTAATACTTGGGCCAGCTCTTTCCTTGAACTCAGTGAGCAGGGTAGAATCTCCAGTCATGTGCCTTGAGCAACCATTATCCAGATAACAAAGATTCTTTCTGTTTCCCCACACACATCAAAATCAAATCAAGTTGATTTTGGTACCCAAGTTTTCTTGGGTCCTGCCTTGTTAGCTTTCTTCTTTGGTTTCTTAGATTTTATCTCATTTGACTTTGGGATTTCTGATTCATCCTTAGTCATTTGAGTTGAACCCTTGAAACCAGTCATTAAAACAGAATTATCATGCACATTTTGATTAACAGGAAAAGGCATGCTATTTGCAAACATGTTATTCCAGTAAGGCATGCTAAATGGCATTTGAGGCACACTAAATGCATCATAATAAGGATTAGGTGCAAATGGCATATTAGCAAATTGTGCATTCATATTTTGAGTAGACATAACATTCAATGGCATGGTAGGCATGGCAGTCATGTTGGGAAAAGAGAGAGGTACAGACATATGAGTAGGCATAGCAAGTTTGCAATTAACAGACAAGTGATTAACACTACCACATTTAACACAGATTTTTCTTGGTGCGTATTTATCAGGTGTGTAGTTGTTATGTTTGTTAATTCCTACTTTCCCATTTCTATTATTTTTCTTTTTAGCTTTTGTTTAAACCTCAATCTTTTCTAATCTGTCATTCAATTGCTTGATAGAGAAATGACCAACATTAACTTGACTTGATTCTCCTGGAATAAAGTTTTTAGAAACTGATCCATATTTTTCATTTAACTTAGCTAGCTTAGCTTTGCTAACTGGTTTACTGACAGCCGACAGATGTGGCTCTTTGTCACTCGACGAATAATTCTTTTGATTATTCGATGGGTGATTTTCATCATCTGTCGAGTCCACATCTTTCACCAATCCTTCAACCAAATTGGACTCAAGCTTCTCTTTACTCTTCTTTCAGGATGCTTCACAAAAGGACTCAATACCTTAAACTTTAGTGATTTGAGCATGGGCATCTCTAGATGATTTCCATGCCTTAATCACTTCATGTTCTCATTCAAGTTGCTTCTTTAAAATCTCTTCTTTCTTCAAGGACTCAGTTAATTCATCCTTAGCAATCTTACACTCAATTCTTAATTTCTCAAATTCAATAAATCGAGACTCTAGCACATTATTCCTCTCACTTAAAAACAAATTGTTTTCTTTAATTTTAGCATTTTCCTTAGTGAGGGAGTTAAGTAACACGCATATGATATAATCCAGTTGACATGTCATTGATTGCATCATTACACTCAGCTTTAGATAAGTGTGCTAGGTTAGTGGTGATTACCTGATTACTTGAAGAACTTGTTTCTGTTTCATCAGACTTGGCCATCAGGGCTAGATTGGCATAACTTGTTTCTTCATCTTCATCCAATCCATCAGTTGCCCAGTCATTTTCCTGTGTAATGAAAGCCCTTTCCTTTTGCTTGAGCAACTCAAAATATTTCTGTTTATAATCAACAGGCTCAAACTTCTTTTTGCCGGAGTCAGACTTTCTACATTCACTGGCAAAATGTCCTGCTAAGCCACATTTGAAACACTTGAATTTTGACTTATCAACCATGTTTCTATTTGGCTTAGCTGCTCCAAAATTTTTCTTGAATTTGAGCTTGGCAAATCTTCTGGATAAAAATGCTAGATTTTTATCAATATCATCCATGTCATCTTGGCTCAAATGATCTTCATTTTCAGCTACCAGCCCTTTACCCTTGTTCTCACTGACCTTTAAAGTAGACTCAACAGCTTCTACCTTCATCTCTTTCTCCTTCTCTAACTCAGCAACCAGTGCTATGGACCCTCCTTTCTTCCTTCCTTTCTTCATCCTCTCATCTTGCTCTATTTCAAGCTCATAAGTTTTTAGGATGCCATACAGTCTCTCCAAGGTGAACTCCTTGTAATCCTGAGAATTTCTCAATGAGACTGTCTTTGGCTTCCACTCTTTTGGAAGAGATCTAAGGAACTTGAGGTTAGAATCTTTTGTTTGATAGACTCTTCCATGCAACTTCAGAGCATTTAGTAGCTTTTGTAATCTACTAAAAATATCAGTGAGTGCCTCACTTTCTTCATAGTGGAAATGCTCGTATTGCTGAATCACTAGCTGCAACTTGTTCTCCCTTACTTGCTTAGTACCATCACAAATAATCTGGATTGTGTCCCAAACCTCTTTGGCTGTTTTGCAGTTAATGATGTTATCAAACATACCACCATCAACTTCATTGAATAATATATTCATGGCCTTCTTATATTTCCTGACTTGCTCAATATCAGGGTCTGACCATTCATGCCTTGGTTTTGGAACAGATGGATCATTGCCAGTTGCAGCTCTCATTGGTACATGAGGACCTCTCTCTATACAATCCACATAGGCCTCATCTTGGGAAAGAAGATGCAGGTGCATTTTCACCTTCCAGTGGAGATAATTATCTTTGTCCAGAAATGGAATTTTAACTCCAACATCCTTCTTGTTCATCTTGTTGTTTGTTATGATCTTTACACTCTTTGTACTTCAAGAGCTTGGTCTGATACCAATTGTTATTCCCTAACAATACAACAATAATTACAGAAGGGGGGTTGAATGTAATTCTGGCTACTTTTTCTGATTTTAAAACAGTTCTCACTTAATACATATAGTAGTGTTTGATTTGCTAAGGTGCGGAATTGAAAGATAATTGAAATTAAAACACTAAGTAATAAAACACAAGCTTTAAAACTTTCGGGTGGATTTGAATGTATACACCAGATATATATATATATATATATATATATATATATATATATATATCAGTTTAAGAACTCTGTGTATCTTAAAATGGCTCACAGCTATTTTACAAGTAGAACAAACAAACTACAGAGAAATTCTTGACAAGTACAGCTTTTTCTTTCTCTCTTTAAAATGTGTTTGCTTAGTTGAATGTTCTACTAGCTACACTTGGTTTATATATTACCAAGTTTACATGAAAATAAGACATGATAATAAAACAAAACATATCTAGTCTAACTCCATGCTACTTCACTACTCTATTCCAGCATCTTTGAATATCTTCACAATTGCATGGAAATGGTAATGCTTCTCTATTCTCAAATTCCTGCTTAACAGGATGCCACAATATTTTTGCAAACACCCAAACCATGTGACTGTGTTGTCACTATCAACAGCTATTTGAATTTGATCATCCGTCGGGAATATGCTTGTCATCCGTCGGGAAGCTTTGTTGATCATCCGTCGGGAGTCTATTTGTCACTTATCTCCATTTCGCTTATACAGAATTACAAGACATCTCATATTTACAATTAATCAACCTATTCTGCATATCAATCTAGTAGTCAACATGACTTATATACTCCTACATAATCTACACAAAGGTTTTCGCAAAAATGTGCTGCAATTCTTATTATTATATAAGCTACTCACTCGATGGATGTTAATCTGTCATCCGTCGGGACTGTAAAGTTTATCCGTCGGGACTATATTAGATCATCCGTCGAGTGCTACAAAATACACTAAGTTAAATCTACTAAGGTGTTTTGTTTATCTTATCATCAAGTTCACAACATATTCTTAACATACAATTTTATTCATTTTATTTATTTCAATTTTAATTTGATTATTTTTTCCTCAAGTATTTTGAAAGACCGGTAGATCTTGAAATCAATGAATGAAAGTTGTTCGATCTAAAATGGAATTCGATAATTGAATAAGTATGTATTAAATAAGTATGTATTAAATATAATTGAATATGTTAGATATTGAATGCAACACATTGGGGGGGGGGTGAATGTGTTTCTTGGATTTTTAGCCTTTTTTAAAATTGTTTGGATTGTAGGTTAACAAAGCAGTTAAGATATTGCAGAGATATTATGTTTACAGATTAATCAACAAGCACAATATTTTCAAAACTCACTGAATTTATATTAATTAAGTTTGTCTTGTTACAAATTCCGTGTTCTTAAGAAAATAAGAACTCAGCTTTTATCTTGAGAGAATACAAGAAAATCTAAATCTGTTTGTTACTTGTGAACTAAGGACCCGTGCATGCTTTATAGACTAACAGCACGAGTTTACAAGACTTGAACTAAAATGTACTAAACTACTTTTTAAAGCAACATTTTTCTATTTCTATTTCTAGCTTAGCAAATCTGTGCAGAATCTTGCAGGTCTGTGACCACCCTTTGTCCAGTTAATCTTGGCCCTTGATCTTGTATTCTGCCAGCTACTTTGTAGACTTTTCAATCTAGTGAATCGATCATTTGTTAACTGATAATCTTGAATCTTGAACTTGTCTAAGTTCTGAATTTGAGAAGTATGTCGAGATCTCCAGTTTGTTCTATAGAAAAGTAACATCTCGATAAGTATAATGACTTATCGAGATCTCTGAGTTCTCTATAGGTATATTTGACTTGTCGAGGTCTCTAGATCTTTGCATGCGAAATGACTTGTCAATATGTATGAGATCTCTACATGTAGAAATAACTTGTCGATATATCTCAGATCTCCATATACACATTTTGACTTATCGATATCTCTGGATCTCTATATTAGAAATTGACTTGTCGATATCTCCAGTTATTTACACCTTCATTTGAATTATCGATATCTCTGAGTTCTCTACATGAAAAAATGTCTTGTCGATATCTCCAATTCTCTACATCTTCATTTGACTTGTCGATATCTCTGAGACTTCTCTATAAGCCATTTTGGACTTCTCTACAAGTCATTCTGGACTTCTGGAACGACTTCTCGAAATAACTTGATCTGTGACTTGTTAATATCTTGACTTAGAACATTTTTCATAAAACAACTTTATTCAACTCCAAGCTTCTACACTTTTCTCTGAGGCATGATCATGGCTTGATCTTCTTCCAGCATTTATTCCTTAGCTTGAATCTGTTCACCCAAAAATCCTCCAGTCCAATATTCTAATTATTTTTACATACTCAAGAAATATAAGACATAATATAGATTTGGATTATCATACAACTTAATATTAAGGTTGTCAATGTGACTTAGTCTTGTTATTGTATATGTATGTCTTGCACAACAATCTCCCCCATTTTGTGAGAAGATTGCTTATCACAAATTCATGTCTGATTATAAGACTAACCCCAAGCTAAAATCAAATACATAAAAATTGATAGATTGACAAATACAAACTTTTATACACTGAATAATTACATAAGTTCAACGATTACAGTCATCAAGTGAATTTTTCATAGCTTGGTTCTTTCTAAATGAGGTCCTTGAGATTTACTAGAACATGAAGTTCTTCAATTATTTTTGTCCCTCTTAAGGCTTCCACCAGCTTGAGCCATTCATCCAGTGAGTAATTACTGAGGTAATTAACTCTAAATCTTGAGAATCTACCAACTGCTATGTTTAGAAAATGCCCATCCTTTGAGATTCTACTCATCCCCCTGCCTTGAGCTCATTTGATCTTTGTTCAAACATCTCAATCTCCTTGGAATACTGCCTTTCCCTTTCCTCCCTTTCAGCCTCTATTCTTGCATGTATTTCATTCCTCTCTCTCAACCTCTCATACATCACAACCTTCCATATCCTTGTACAAATATCCTTGTCCTTTATCAAGCTAATCACTCTCTTCAGTTCTGAGGTTAAAAATTTTTCCATTACTTCCTTGCTAAGCAAAATAAAGGAGCCATACAAATAGTAGATTCCGACTACTGCCAAAGAGACAACCCAAAATTTGACAATTTCTTTAGATGATTGTTGGAAATAGTCATAATTTATTATGCTCATGTTTAGAGGTAGAAAATCATCTTGATTAAAGCAGTTCCAGATGACACCAGTATCGGCTTGCATTTTCTTTAGTTTTCTCCCAAAAGTCTTGAAGTGAGTTTTGGTTGGAGGCTTGAAAGAAGGTAGGTTTGTGATTTTCTTTAAAGTGACATGGATGGATGTGATTGGTATTTTGAGTAGGAAGTTTGTTGTCTGTTTGAATAGGAATTTAGGCTTTTGAAGTTGGATTGGTTGAGAGTTTGTTTGGATTGGCTTGGAGGTCTGAGTTGGTTAGATTTATAAAATTTTAATTTCTTGGACATTTTGCTTCTTTGTTTTCCTTTATCCATCCCTCTTCTTCTTCTTTCCATCATCCTTCCTCTCTTCCTTTCCCCTTCTCTTGTCATACACCTTGCTGTCAGTTGCTTTAAAAGACTGAATTGAATTTGAGCCAGAAGAATTTTGCTCATCCTTCTTCTGCTCATCATCATCCAAGTCATCTTTGGTGTTAAATTGAGTTCTAGGCAACAAGTTATCAGTATTCCTCAAATATCTCCCCAATATCTTGATCATTTCTTCATCTTCTACAGTCTCGATCTTCTTTATTTTCAAATCAGTCTCTAAGGTCATTATGAGCCTCAAGTTCCCCATGACACAGTGCTTTGGAATCATGAAATGTTTGTACCTTTTGGTTGATGAACATATGTAAGTCACTCCCTTGCTAGGTTGGAGATATGTTTTTGGAAAAGCAGCTACTTGAGCCTTCTTGAGTTCATTTAGCAAGAGAGTGTCCTCTGGAATCACCCTGTTAACCTTGTTGATTAGGTTGTCCATCTCAGATGCTCTTCTAGATATGAGATAATTAAGAGATACCTGCATACATCTATCCACACCTGAGTCATTTATGTTTGCAACAATCCTCCTCTCTTGAAAGTTCCCTTCTATGACCAATATCACCCGTAGAAAATTGATATTTCTGTCGAAAGCCTTTTTTAGGTGAAGAAGTTGTTGGTTAGAGAAACCCTGTGACCCCTGAGCAATTCATCAAATTCTTTGTCCAAACAGGGTCCCACAGCTACTTTTTGTAGTCTTTCGGCCCCAACATCAACTTGACTTTTCTGAACTGTGGCTTGGCTGGATGATTTTAGTAGTCTAGCTTCTATCTCCCCCTTAGTCTTGGTGTTAGGGCTAGAACACACGCTAGAATTCACGCAAGTATACGCGTTCGCAAGTAATATAGAATTCTTTCTAGTTCGTTCCCACAGAGACTGATTTAGGTTAACTTTATGATTTATGCACTTATGCAACAATGATATTGCTATTATGCAATGCTAAGATAAATAACAAGTTGGTTTTGATTATAACTAAGATACTACTTAACATGCAAGAAAGTAATAGATTAAAGGGTTGAATACTATATGAGACAAACATGGGATTCTAACTTCATTAAATACTTCATTCAAAATCCTCTTGTTCCTAACCTTAGCATGCAATGGTGATGACACTAATCAGACAACACGAAACTGCTAAACGCCAACTTTCGTTGCACGAATAACATACTATCAGACATCCACAAAAGAGATAGAAGCTGAATAGACACCAAGTATGTTGAGACCCTATATGTCTATAGAATTTGACAACATAAAGGTTTAATGCGCAAGTTATCTATATTGATTACATAGGGCAAGTAAGATGGTTAAAATTACCTACAAATCATGCATAACAAATACATGAACCTATTCTAGCACGGCAAGTTCTAAACCTTTAAATACACTGTCCCTTCATTATAGATTAATACACTATCTTATATGTTCGCGACGCACATAAGACGAATAAGCACAACTAATACTAGGTTATCATACAATCACCACACACTAAGATATCAAAACAAGATTAACTATTGAAATCCATAAATAAATCTGCTAGAACCCCACGATAACGATTAGCCCATAATCGGACTCATCATCAACGTGGGTTCCGATAAAAGCATGGTATAATAAACGTAGTCTTTATACTGAATAAATAAACTAAGTACGTGAAACAAGAGTATAGGTTCAACAAATAAGAAAACTAGCATCCAAGATTATAACTTAGAACAAAGAATCACAAGAATAAACTATATCCACTTCGCCTTCATTAATTTGTGCTATAAAGTCTTCTTACGCCTTCTCCTTAAGCTCTGGTATGTCTTGTTATGAAAAACGATCTTTATTTGTGTATATATAGCATCCCATGCAGAGTAGAAGTCCAACGAATCAAAATTCCAGAAGAAACATGATTTAATTTTCCCGACCTAGCGCAGGCGCGGGCGCGCTGCCATTCTGCTATTTCGGCGCGGGCGCGCGCTACTAAAGCGCGGGCGCGCCGCCGTCTCTCTGTAGAAATTTTTGACTTCTTCATTTCTTGTTGGCTTGAGCTTGTCTTTTCATGAGCATTCTTCCCGACATATTCCTAGCACCATATTAGCATCAAAACAATGTCAAATCACCCGAATTCCTGATAAATGCCTGAAATGCAAAACATTACAAAAACATGTTAAATACACTAACAACTCGAGTTTAAAACACCAATTCAAAGCTTTACGGAGCGTTATATGATGACATAAATGCCACTCAACATACCCCCAAACTTGAATCGATGCTTCTCCTCAAGCATAAACAGACTCAAAGAACAAGAAATAAAAATGCATGTATGCAAACTATATTAATGCTATGATCCCCGTAGAATAACTTAACCAATCAACAAGCAACATCTCTACAAATGAAGTTATTCGCATAAGATCAATCAAACCTCACAAATAAACTTACAAACAAGAAGCATGCATGTGTGCAATTGCTTAACAGACATACTAACGCTACTAGATCAATAATCATGACTCACTACTTATCAAGGAAATCACAAGGTTATAAATAAAACAAACGCTAAGCTCAAAATAACTTATAGCACTTCAATTTTATTATTGGAGTTATACATGGATCCATGCTTTTATTGCTAGAACATAACAACAAAAATATGCTTATTTGATCGTGCAATGAGTGATGTCCACAAAAGACTTATACAATAGTACCCATGTAGCGAGCGTTAGTTAGCGGATCCCAGACTATAAAAGCCTTAGGTTACTAGGCACAAAGTCCCCTAAGAACATAATAACTCGAGTACTAAAGAGCCCACTTGTGATCAATTATACATAACACATTTTTTTTCTTTTCTTTTTTTTTTCAATTTCTGAATAAGTGTGTTTCGCTCCATCTCATCCAACCCTAGATTACACATATAAATATGAGCCGGCTACTAGCCATTTGAATCCTAGCCACAACTAGCATTGAAATCTTATGCTTTTCTCCAATTTTTTAAATATCCATGTTTTATCACTAAGAGAATATCATACATTCTAACTATAAACATGTGATTAAACCTCGACAAACAAACAATCCATGATCATGATCTAGCACGCAAGCAATCTATAAGACTTAGTAAAATTATCTTGCTTCTAGCATACAAATCAACTCGATAAGACTTAACATTCCTAAATACGACATCACCATACTTGCATCAATATCACAAATCAATCAGTAAATTAACTAAGGGATCATGTTATTATGCAAATTCATGAACTATATGCAACATACTATAACAAAAATAAAAAAACTACATGATAAATATGCAACTATATGAACTAAAATATCATGAATATGCAAACTATATGGACTCACACAAACATATTCCTTAAACTATCAACCCCAAACTTAAAATTTTCACTGTCTTCAGTGAAGGTAATAGTAAGGAATTAGGCATACCTACTCGGAATCAGGATCCTCACCCTCAACGGGTGGAGTGTCAGGAGTGTCTGGAGGCGGATACATAGAGCCCTCACCAAATACTTAGGGATGGGTATTTCCCCCGCCCCGCCCGACCCCGATCCGATCCCCGCTGTAACGCCCCCAAATCCGGGGTCAGAGGATTTGGTCGTCACTATGAAACCTCAATCCAAATCAACCTGTTTAATCAATAAACAAATGTTATCAAAAGATATTTAACATAAATGACCCCAAACCAATCCAAGATCTTTTAAGGTTACAGTTCTAGAAACAAGATATCCAAATTCCACAGATAAATTTTTCACTTTCTTTTAAAACTCTTTTCAATAATTCTCAATCTCAAAACTTAACCCGCTAGTATAACTTCGAAAAGAAGTATACTAGGCCCAACTATAAAATACACAACTATGTTATAATATAATATAAACAACTTTACACAATAGAACTTACACTAGTCCGCAAACCCTGGACCAACCACCTTCCAAAAGCTTCTGCTTTGCTTCCTCGAATTACGCGGCTAAACAGCGCAAGTTAATCCTCAGTGGAGGTTAAATTTGAAAATAGGAAAGTATGAGCGAAAGAAATGCTCAGCAAGATCAATGTAATATATATATGGTCATTTTGATATAAAACCGACATCTGTAATAGCGCAGATCATTTTAGAATCGTAATTGCTGAAACAGAAAATTTATTAAAGAATCGGATAATTATTTCTCACTATATTCAAAACTCTTTTTGATATTTTTGAGCGAAATGCTTCAGCAATACTTTGAATCTTGATGAGAATAAAACTCGTAAAACAGTGTTTACGGAAATATCATAAACAACATCAACATGAAATAATGATCATGGAATGAATCATAAACTTTATTCAAAAACGAACTCTTGATATTAATACTCATTTTGTTGTCATATCAAATGAGATATCAATATGAACTTTGATGCTCACAACATCCCATACTGAAGTCAACATCAATCATTTATACTAATACCACCTTTCATATTTAACAACAACCTAAATATCCACATCAAGCAGAAACTGAATCAAAACCGCATTTCACCTTTTATTCAAAACCAAAACACTTGATAAATCATTTATTCTATGATTATCAAAAGCAATATAATAATTTAGATTGGGATCATTCACCGACGGACGTACTATCACATCCTGATCAGCCCATGTGATATCACAAGCTCATGATTCATAGAAACATGTCCCCAAAATACGAGTACTCAAATAAAAAGGCAATATATCTGCCTATGGCATAAATTATGTCATAATATTTCATATGACACTTAGCAATATCCCTCCGCTGGACCATCCGCCCCGGTCACTTATGCATTGATCCAATCTTAAAACCTTTTATTGAAAAGGGGTCATAATAATTAACACCCAAAATAATTTTATTCCCCCATTTACTTGGGTAGGAATATTCGCAACCAAATCATCTTTGTCAAAATCCAAAACATTTATAAATCCAGTAATTTGATGAGTAATATCACTTAGCTATTCTGAACATAGAATAACAGAAGAGTACTTGCATAAACATAATCATTTAATTCAGCGATATGTAAAACATTTATCTATTCCGAACTGAGAATAGGGAAAACAATACTTGCATAAGAAGATTTAAAATAATCATCACTTGAACAATAAGTGATGATAGGGATACTTGCCTTTGGGTTTTTAGCAGTTAGTCACACTCGCAAAAACACAATCCCTCATTCTGACATCTCATGGCATCACTGTCTTTCCTTTCGACAATTCACTAATGTGCTGCTCCTGCGATTGCTAGAAGCCAGATATGCAATACCATTCCATCTCATTCTCCCCCATGTCTGGTCTTAATCAACTCGAGCGATACGCATCTATAATAAAAAGATATAACATTAATCGTCTAAATGATAATTAATCGACGAACTGCGCGTCAAAACCCTATCGTCTACCCATACGATAGCCCACACATAGAGAAGATACTCAAATAAAAGACTCTTGACTCATGTACGCACGTAATTCACATAACTTATAAACACATAATCCATGTATCACATAATTCATACAATACATGACTCGGTTCGTCAAAAGGCGGGTCTCTGTATTTTTAAAATCTAAATCGGGTCAAAATAAGACTTTTCAGTCACTATACAACTCAGAATCGATTTGCAAAATAAGTGACCTTTCAAAATAAAAGGATGTCTGTCTCAAAAGTATTTTTAATGAAAGGAGAATATTTTTCTAAGTCTAGACGCGTTCACTTCGTATTAAACGGACGAACGGTCTATTTATTATGAATAAAATATGAATAATTCAATTAATAATAATATAAATTGAATATTCAATACCTTTATATAATTTTTAAAATCTGAAAATAATTTTTAGAATATTATTTGGCTCAATTATAAATAATTACACTTCATTCAACTATTTATAAATAAAATTAATTGATCAAATGAATTAATCAATTAATTAAATAAATATATAATTAATCAAAACAAATTATAAATAATTGAATCAAATTATGATTTTCAAAAATAATAAAAGATAATAATTTGAAATTAAAACAAATATTTAGAAAAAAATTCGAAATAATGTCTTTGTAAAACGGACTTTTCCCGGGGTCATAACCCCTCAAAATCAATCACAAACAACACAATTCAACTATACTCTAATAAAATTTAAAAACTTAAAACACACCATAATTTATATTTGCATGTATAAACACGGCAGAAACGAAAACACGGCCACCTGAACCAAAATTCGGGCCAAAAGTGACTACTCCAACAACTTCTAAAAGTTACTAAATAAATATATAAATACTAACATGCTATAATATACACAAGTACGAAGGCGGAATTTCAAAATCGTTACCCAAAATAAATTATGATCACCCCGAAGACAATATCTGATGTCCGGAAAATATCTCCAGAAAAATCTGAAATTCATAGTCATAAACATACACACGATGAAACGCCATGTAAAGTAATCAACACCGTCAAACTCCTTTTCTACGTCCCAAAAATAAATTAAAATGGAAAATATGCTTCACAAATTTTCTTCTCAAAACCTCGCAATATATATACCTATGCGTAGGTATCGAAGCGCTGATCGTTTATATATATAACAACTGAAATTTGGATGAACGGTTTGCAAGATATAAATTTTTGAAAATTAAAAATATATATACAGAGGAGATAGAAGAGAAGCCGAAGAAAAGAGAGGGACAGGCGAGGGGAGAAGAGGGAAAGCGGGGGGCTGGAGCGTGAAAGGAAAGTGGAGTGGGGTGGGGTGTCCCTTTTTTTGTTTTTTTTTTTATAAATTAAAATCAATACAACATTTAGCCCAAAATTAATAATTAGCGGGGAATAATATTTAATCAAATAAATATAAAATTTATATTAAAATTTCCCAAAAATTATGAATATTTAAAAAATTTAAAAATTTAAAATATTTGGAAGTCCCACGATTTTATAAAAATAAAAGTCTGATTTTTGTGGGGTTTGACTTCCCAATAGGGGCCCGGTCCGATAATTTTTATGAAACCGAAATATTTCTAAAATTCTCAGAATATTTTAAAAACTAATAAAATTAAATTTTCATAATTTTTAAAACATTTATAACTCGTACGTCATATCCGCATTTTACGATTTAAAAAATAAACGTGAGGGTAAATATGACCCGAAATGTTTTCAAAATAATTTTAAAATTCTCAAACTATTCAAATACTAATAAAATATAAGTTTCATGATTTTTGAAACATTCTGCAATTTAATACTGAATTTACACTATAAAAATGATATAATTTAATACCAGATTTGGATAATTATCAAAATCGAATTTCTTATAAAACACCCTATGAGAAAATAATGTAAAAATATCATATCTCTCGAGAATACGGGTTTTGTTGATTTATCAAAACGATTGTCGTATCGAAAATTGTACGCCGGGACGCGTATGGGTCAAATCGTAATCCGGATTGAAAAATTTAAAACACGAAAAATGTCTGGAATTACCAGATTAGGTTAGAAAGGAGTTTTTGAAAGAGTTTCGGGTTGTAAAAATGCAAAAATGGTTAAAGTTGGATGATTCCCGGCTTTATAAAATAGTTTTATAATTACTCAGAAAATAATTATTAAATCCATAAATCATTATAATTCATATAATAGTCCAAAAATTACCAGAAAATATCTCAATTATCTATATTTTATTCTGGACATATAAAAATTAGTATACTCAAAGAATATCATAGATAAACATCCAAAACATCAACTCTAATTACCAGATAATTCACTAAAATTCACATAAAAATCACATAAACAATTTCAAAAAATAATAATAATAATATCTGAAAATATGGGATATTACATCCGCCCCGTTCGGGGCGGGGAATCGGGGATTTTTTCAGGTACGGGGCAGGGATCAGGGATATATCAGTAAAAAATTCGGGGATCGGGGCGGGGGAGGGGATTAGTGTCTCCCCGCCCCGATCCCCGACCCCGAATCGTATTTTAAATAAAAATAATATTGTATATATATAAATATCTCAAATAAATATTAAAATATATACAATAATATTATTATTTTCAATTTCGTATCTCTTAAATGATTTAAATTTACTTATCGTGATATTATTTCATTATAATAATATTATTTTTGTTTATTATTATACTAGAAATAAATATTAATTCCAATTAAGGTTAAACATTAATATTAAATTTTAAAGAAAATATATATATTATGATTTCCTATGTGAATTTTTATTGAAAAATATTATTTAAAATTAATTTTTATTGATCGAAAAAAATAAAGAAACCCCCTGAATCCTCGCGGGGATCCCCATTCCCCGTTTGGGGCGGAGAACGGGGAATAAAATAATCCCCGTTCGGGGATCGGGGCGGGTTCGGGATCGGTTTTGGGTTCGGGGATCGAGGGCGGGAATAGCACTCCCCGACCCCGAAGTGACCCGATGACCATCCCTACAAATACTGGCCACTGAATATCAACTCCGGTAGCTCTGAATGCAGTCCCCAACGCTTGGGTGAGATCATGTGCAAACCGACGATGGATGTCATGCATTGCATCTATCCTCCTAGCTAAACGCATATACTGTGTCGTACTCATACCAACAGCTGCATCTGCTTCCTCCTGTTGCTGCTGCTGTGGTTGTTGTGACTGAGACGGATCCGCTTCTTCACCCAACTGAGCTCTCCATGCCGCCTTACGGGCCTGCGAAGAACCACCAGCATATGTCTGATCAGCTTGCCTTCCACTCGGAAGATGATCATATGAATAACCAAGCCCCTTAGGATCGGGCTTACCACCGTACCACTCCACCATACTCAACAATGTCGAACTATCGATAGCAGAACTAGGAAGGTTTAGCTGCTCGTGTGCGGGCCAACGAACACCAACTACCACACACAACTTTGTCACAATGGACGCATAGTTATAGAACCCGTAGTACTTCCACGTAAGAACCTCAAAATCCCTTGGTGAATAACCATACCAAGGTCCACATAGTCTCCCTGAAGAATGCCCCACAACAAACGTGCACGCTCCACAGTAACATCATGCACATGAGAAGATGGCATGATGTTTGCACAAATAAAAGAATTATATGCACGCGTAAACCTGTTCATACATGAGGCAGGAAAAGTAGCATACTCATTCATGCCCCTCTTGAACTTCCAATGAGTCCCGGGCACACACAAAGTAGCAACAATCAAATCCAAGTTAAACTCCTCTGGAGTCTTTTCATTCCAGTTATTCTGATCGGGCCTCCTCGCGGGATGATCAATCACCCTCCTAATCGCCTCTACACTGTACTCCACAGTCAACCCCCTCACCACAGAAAAGCCATTCTTCTCCGCCTTAGCATTTGCGTAGAACTCGCGTACCACACTCATGGGCACAACGGCGGGTGCCTCACAAAAAGCAACCCAACCCATCCCCAAGATCATCACTAACAGCTTACCATCTCTCCCCGATGGCTAGAAAAACCTCGCTCCTTAGCTATGGGCTTCGAAAGCAGCCTCGTATACTCAGCCTCCACCTCGGGAGTTGCAAACCTAGGCCTCACACCCCCAGCACTCGAAGAATCGGTGGTGCTGCTGCTAACTTGAGTTCATTGTTTTTTGGGTGCCATTGAGATTGAATAAAAGAGAATAAGAGATAAGTGTTTGAGAGAGATTTGTGTTTGAGAATTTGAGAAGTGATGGAGAAGTTTGTGTATAAGTGTGTGTGTATATAGGAATTTGGAAGAGAATTAGTTATGGAAAAGAAGTGGGAATTGATTATGGGAATAATGGGAGTAATGGGGATGATTGAAATTGATTTGGAGAGGGAAATATGGAAGTGGAGGAGGGAAATTCGGGTAGGAATTGATTTTGCCTTTAAATTCCCGAATTTCTGTTTTATATTTTTTTTAGAACCAGGGACCCAGCGTGGCCGCGCGCTACCTCAGTTCGGGCGTGCCGTGCTTCTGCCAATCCAGCGCAGCCACCCCCCCAGGCAGCGCGGGCGCGCGCAGTTTCTGTCAAATCAGCGCGGTCGCCCCGCTTTCACAGCGCGGACGCGCCGTGCTACTGTAGTTGGCACTGTATTTTTCTGATTTTTTGATTTTTTTTGTTTTTCTCCTTTCTTTCTTCTTCCTCTATCTACTAATATACAACAAACTTGGGTTGTCTCCCAAGAAGCACTTGCTTTACGTCGTTAGCTTGACATAGAAATGCGAGATCAAACGGACAACAAAACGGAACTAACCACCTCACGGTTTACCCTGTCACCATAGTAATGCTTCAACCTCTGACCATTTACCTTGAATTCTTGGCCCGTATCATTCTCAAAAATCTCCACCGCTCCATGTTGAAACACAGTTTGGACAACAAACCGTCCTGACCACCTCGACTTCAATTTTCCAGGAAAAAGACGGAGATGAGAGTTAAACGAAAGAACTTGTTGCCCCAGCACAAATGATTTGAGCACTAGACCCCTATCGTGCCACATCTTGACTTTCTCCTTATACAATTTTGTTGTTCTCATACGCTTGAAGTCGAAACTCATCGAGTTCATTCAATTGAAGCATCCTCTTTTTACCAGCTGCATCCAAATCAAGATTCAATTTCTTCAAAACCCATTACGCTTTATGCTCTAGTTCCACCGGTAAATGACACCCCTTACCATAAACCAACTAATACGGTGACATCCCTAGCGGAGTCTTGTACGCTGTTCGATACGCCCAAACAGCTTCATCAAGCTTTAAAGACCAATGTTTCCTCGATGGACACATAACTTTCTCTAAAATGCGCTTGATCTCTCTGTTAGATACCTCAGCTTGACCATTCATATGAGGATGATAAGCCATGGCAATGCGATGATTCACATTATACCTTTGCATCATAGGAGTGAACTTGCGATTGCAGAAATGTGACCCCTCATTACTGATTATGACTCTTGGAGTCCCAAATCTTGTGAATATCTGCTTGTGAAGAAAATTAAGCATTACTTTCACATCGTTCGTCGTAAAATCCTTGACTTCCATCCATTTCGAGACATAATCAACCGCCAACAAGATATATACTGATTGTTACAAGATGAAAAAAATGGCCCCATGAAGTCAATTCCCCAAACATCGAAGACTTCAATCTCGAGAAGCACATTAAGAGGCATCTCATCCCTCTTGGACATATTACCCACACGTTGACATCGATCACATTTTAAAATAAACTGATGAGCATCTTTAAACTAAGTTGGCCAAAAGAAACCTGCTTGAAGAATATGATATGGTCAACTCCTTGCCAAAAAAGAAATGGCTCATCCCACATGTACCACTTCACTTCATGTAGAAACTTCTTCCTTTGAGCATAAGTCAAATATGGAGGCATCACATAACTCACAAGGTAGTTCATAATGTCGGTGAACCACGGTTCTTCTGCTTGCACTCCAAATAATTGCTCATCGGGAAAAGATTCGTTAATCAACGACTTATCTTGTGAAGTTGCACTTGGATCCTCTAAACACGAGAGATGATCGACGACTTGATCTTCAGTCCCTTTTCAGTCCTTGATCTCTAATTCAAAATCCTGAAGTAAAAGAACCCAACGAATCAATCTAGTCTTCGAGTCCTTCTTTGAGACGAGATAGCGAATGGCAGTGTGATCAGTGAAAACTGTCACCTTCATCCCAAGTAGATAAGATCAAAATTTCTCAAAACCATAGACAATTGCCAAAAGTTCTTTCTCAATAGTGGTGTAGTTCAGTTGAGCACCATTGAGAGTCTTACTAGCATAGTAGACTACATGAAATATGTTGTTCTTTCTTTGCCCAAGAACTGCTCCAACTGCATAGTCTCTTGCATCGCACATCATTTCAACCGGTTCAGACCAATCAGGTGCAGTTATGACAGGTGCCGTAATCAAACTCTTCTTTAATGTCTCAAAAGCAGCAAGGCACTCGTCATCAAACTTGAAAGGAACATCTTTCTCTAACAAATTGCACAACAGCTTCGAAATCTTAGAGAAGTCCTTGACGAAACGCCTATAGAAACCCGCATGACCATAAAAACTGTGAATTCCCTTAACAGAAATTGGTGGAGGAAGGTTTTCGATGACCCCCACCTCGGCTTTGTCCACCTCAAGACCCTTACTAGAAACCTTGTGACCAAGAATGATGCCTTAGCGCACCATAAAATGACATTTCTCCCAATTGAGAACCAAATTGGTCTCAACACACCTTTTCAGCACTAACCCAAGATTATACAAGCATTCTTCATAAGAAGTTCCAAAGACCGAGAAATCGTCCATGAACACTTCTACATTATTTCCAATCATATCAGAGAAGATAGCCATCATGCATATCTGAAAAGTGGCTGGTGCACCACATAGCCCAAAGAAACTCTCCTGAATGTGAAAGTACAAAAAGGACATGTGAATGTAGTCTTTTCTTGATCTTCTGGAGTGATAAAAATCTGATTATACCCCGAATAGCCATCCAGAAGATAGTAGTAATCATGCCCAGCCAGTCTATCCAGCATCTGATCAATGTAAGAAAGAGGGAAATGATCTTTCCTTGTAGTTTTATTCAGCTTTTTTTTTATTCAGCTTTCTATAGTCCATGCAAACTCTCCATCCCGTGACTATTCGTGTAGGAATAAGCTCATTCTTCTCATTCGAAACCATAGTGATACCTCCTTTCTTTGGCACACACTGAACTGGGCTCACCCATGAACTATCAGAAATGGGATAGATGATCCCTGCATCTATCCACTTGAGGATTTCCTTCTTCACAACCTCTTTCATGATCAGATTTAGCCTTCTCTGTTTCTCAACAGTAGGCTTGCTTCCTTCCTCTAGCAGAATTTTGTGCATACAATAAGAAGGAATAATTCCCTTGATATCTGCTATAGTCCAACCAATTTGTGAGGCCCCCAAATTCGGGGTCAGGATTGGGTGTCACTACACAACTTTAAATAATAATAAAAACCTGTATATTAAAATAAATATACAGATTACCCCTCATATTCAGGATCTCTTACAGGTTATAGTATGAAACTAGAATCTAACCTTCTAAAATTTACGTTGTCTAAATACAATTTCATTACGTCACTACTAATTTCCTTGTATTGATCGCTCCAACATCTTCAAATTTCTTCAGCTGGAATCTCACCACTTTTGCTGTCTATTAAAAGCTATTCACTTTGCCCTCATTTGATACTGAAAGAAATAAGAGTTCACAAAGCAAGAGTGAGCCAAAAATGTCCAGCAAGTATCATAAATGGTTTTCAGGTATCAGATCAGACAACTCCTGGAAACGATTGTTGAATGATTTTAAAAACATCTTTACATATTTAACTAGTTGAGCGAACAAAACATCGGCCCTCATTGGCCTTTAATCATAAATCACATTTCTCCGTAAAGGACAGTAATCATTTCAATATTTCATCCTTTTGAATTAAATCTTTGTGTGAATTTGAAATTATGAACTAATCGGAAAGGAATGCCGTTAATGGCGATCAACAATAAATTAGACTGGACACTAGAAACCAACATATGCACTATAACCTGCTGATCAGTCATGAGATCGTGCGTATCTATACCCGACTGCATAGACCCACCCAACATATGGGGTACCCAGGCAACTATGGCCTAAAGGGTCCGGTCCATCCCTGACCCATAGGATCCAGCTCATCACTGGTCCTCATAATAACCGTCCAGCCCGTAGAGTATTTTGATATCAAATCATTTTGAATTCAAAACATCCCAACTCAGGGTTCACAAATAACCCAAAAGAATGGGTATTTGCTCAAGAGAGTAATAAAATTATAGGAACAATAATAAAAAGAACTGGTATAATAAGAGTAATTGCAGCAAAATATAAAATAGTTAACTATTCTAAACTTATAATAGGAGCGAATAAATATTTGCAGTATTTTAGGAGAAAGGTTAGGAATACTTGCCTCAATTGGTGACCCTCTGATCTTTAGCTATTTGCCATATCACTCAGTCTTTATGTGTCTGTATTTCCATTGACATGCCACTTGACCTTTCTTAACAATCGCTATTTCAAATTTATCTCTATCCTGAATTCACTCGTCTCCTTACAATTAATCAGGCTTTACTTTCACAATCTATGTCTGGCTTTGAATGCCTCGTACTATGCGCGTCTTAGTTGCTGCACTAAAATGGTTGAGTGATTCAGAAAGTACTTTTTGAGAGCTTCGTTTTGATATATTTGATGCTTAAATCGGAGTGCGGTAACGCCTTCGTTCGTGCGTTTGATTCTCAGGAACATATCGATTTCTAGGATTTTTCTCTGTATTTACTGTATTTTTACTGGTTGTAAATAAATAAAATAATAAAATGAAATAAGAAATATGCTATTTATATTTACGGAATATTAGTTCGTTCTAGATCATTTTTTATCGTTAAATTAGTTGCTTAGCCGCTAAGTAACTACAATAACGATCGGATTTGATATCAGTTTTGGATAATTATCCCAACCGGGCTTTTTATAAAACACTTTATACGAAAATGATGTAATAATATCCCGTCTTTCTAAAAATACGGGTTTTGTTAATTTACCGAAATGATTATCGTATCGAAAATCTTGCGCCGGGCCGCGCACGGGTCAAACCGTAATCCAAATCGAAAAAGTCAAAACACGGAAAATGTCCAAAATTACCAGATTAGGTTAGGAAGGAGTTTTCGGAAGAGTTTCGGGTTGTAAAAATGCAAAAACGGTTGAAGTCGGACGATTCCCGACTTTATAAAATAATTTTATAATTATTCAGAAAATAATTAATAATTCATAATTCATTATAAAATCATCTAACACTCCAAAAATTACCAGAAAAATACCTTAATTATATATATTTTATTCTGGACATGTAAAATTAACATACTCACATTTTATTACATACAAACATCCAAATATTATTATCAATCATCAGATAATTCACCAAAAATTCATATAATATTCACATAATAATCATATATTGATACTAATAATTATACGATATTTCCCGGATGTTACATCCTTCCCCCCTTAAAAGGATTATGTCCTCAGAATCACGCTAAGGAATAATACTAATACTTTTCAAGTATATAACTTTCATTTTCTCAGGTTAATCTCTCAACCTCATAATTTTTCATAACTTTAAGGTATAATATCAATCTTTCCTTAATAGCCTCTCGCTAACAACATATTCTATTTGTTGCTTGTATATCTCAATTCAAATCTCCATCTTCTATATATAATGGAGCTAACTTACTCTTTCTGGATATATACATATAAACGCCCTATGGATTCGCTATACGGGTAGCGATGAAGCCAACTCTCTTCTATTTATCTTGTCTATTTTACTATGTAGGAGGGACCAGCATAACACCTCTTAATTCTCTTTTTCTTTCTAATTCTAGTAACTCGTGCTTATGTGCGTTTCCAACTGTTACTCGGTATTGAATCTCATCCTCATATGTTTCTTCGTTCACATAACCTAATTTGTAATCGCTTCTCATCGCATTCGAGGCTCTTTAATCGATCCTGTAATCTTCTTTTCTATTTGTAAATGATGCTCTGGGACCAGGGCGTATTTGCTTTCTGACGTTGACTATGATATTTTCCAAGTATCTTTCCTATAATTCCTCGGGTCTCATCACTTTAATCACAACTCAACGGTCTCTTACCGACATTAAATTTGTTAGTTACTCACGTAACCTGAATCAACCTTCATTTTATACGTAGGGAGCTAAATTACCTTTCTTAGCCATATATATTTGAACATCTTATGAACTCATTATTCCTGTAACAACAGGGTCAACCCATTCGTAACCGTTCTATTTATCTCATTGTCTTGATGGAGTAACTTAATTTATACTAATCTACTTCCCTTTCTAATTCTAATAATTTGTGTTTATGAACCTTCCCTTTTCCCCAACTGTTCTACTTTACTTCTCACGTCTCCTTTTGTTCGGTTAGTCTGGCTTATGATCATTTTCAATCATATTCAAAAACCTTTAGCTAGTCTCTTGTATTTTCAATCCATCTGCGCCTGATATACTGAATCCATGGCGTCTGATGCTTCGAAATGTTCTAAATCTATTCAAACTAAAAGTTAAAGGAAGATCTTGACAATTATATTTAATTCACCACTTTGTAGTATACTTCAATTTCTTTACAATCACTATCAAGTATATTCACTGAGCGAGAATACTTTACTATTGGAAAGGAAATATTAGTTTGACATAAAATGAACCATAACTTTATTCAAAGCCGAACTCTTGGTACTAATACCAATTTTGTTGTCATATCAAATTAGATATCAATATGAACTTTGATGCTAACAACATTCCATACTGAAGTCAACATCAATCATCTATATTAATACCACCTTTGATATATAACAACAAAATAAGTATCAGTATAATCCAGAAGTCGGATCAAAACCTGTTCTCAATTTCTAACTTTTCCTATTCCTTTATCCACTCCCCAACAATCTTAATGATATTCACTCTTTCTTTTCTACTCAAGACATCTGTTTCCGAATGGATCTTGCTTGGTTGGTAATTAACCATACTTTCGTAGCTCATAATTAATTATAACCAGAGTTCACGCCTTTGAAGCTTAGAACGCAGTTTCTAATCTTTCACCCTTCGCATGCATATCTTCAGGTGTTCAACTTGGTCTCCCTTAGTCCTTCAATGGGCGAGGATGTTACTAATAAGTACAATCACACTATCCAATTACTCCTTATACACTATGTTCATTTAATCTTCAGACTTGCAATTGCTGATAACCGATGCCTGACGCGAAGTACCCCTTTATTTCATTATTCTTGCATTCCACATTTCTGAAGTTTTCCTTCACTCAACATCTCATTTCTACTGGGTTATACGATACAGGGCTTTTGACACCAGCTCGACTCGTACAGTAACTGATAAAAATTCTTACCTCATTTCCCGAGGTAACCTTGGTAAATCATTCGTTAGAATCTTCGGGAATTCACTTTAATTATGGAGAATTTTGATATGAGATTCATTGTATCGTTCTTCTCTAATAGTTTGCCACAAATACTGTTGTTTAATCTTCCCTGCTTACGCGCATTCTTTGGATAAAATTCTTGTCTTCAATTGCCAGTGTTTTACTTCATTCCCCTATTAGTTCTGGCATATCTGATGTTCACAACATATATCCTGGATTATTTTATAACATTTCTTTATCATCCCTTTTGATTCCACTTCTTTTCTTATTTAGTACTTCATGCTCATTACTCATTAACTCTTCTAACATATGGAATGTCTTTTTCTTGATAATATTAATAAGTACATTATTAGATAAACCAGTTTTAAAGTTAATAAAAGGCTTTTATTTATAATATTTAGGTTTTAATTGATAGAATTATCAAATTCATCGATGGTTACTTTCTTAGCCTCACTTAAATCATCATTGATCGCATATTTCACTTTTTCCAATTGATCAACATTTCTTCTTCCCAAGTTCACATATGTACTTTGTTAGTCTTCGTCTTATATCGGATACTTGGATTTGCGAGCTTTTGAAAACTTTTTTTAATCGCCATTCGATATGGGTATACTTTCAAGTTCTTCCTGGAATGCTATTACAGATGATAAAATCTCTTTGCTTTATCTTGCACCTTCAGTTCTTGAAAATTTTCTTCTTACTAGCATGTACCAATTACTTGATGTTCCTCTTATTTATCAAAAGAGCGTATTCATCTAGATAAAGTCTCACACATGTCTGTGGTAACATCCCACTAATTCTACTAAACTTTCGATTCCTGCTAATGCCATCACTTTCTTCAACTTGCTAACCGCTTTGATTTTGGATCTGAAAATCATGTTATAGTTTGACTCAATCTAATTGGAATCTATCCCCATTTAGCTAACCCTTAGTTGGTAAAATTGATCAATTAACTCTTTTAACTGATCACTTAAACCAAGTGAAGACTAGCTAACTAGAATCAAAGACCAATTACATAAAGTCAGTTTAATCATAACATTATTTCTCAAGAACCGAAATCACAACCATTTGGAGTACAACTAGGAGTGAGAATATACTTTTTTATCCTTATATGTAGAGTAATTTCTGAAAATTTGGGCAACACCTCCCCTATACCATCGACTACCAGTCGGACTCAAGCCGACACCGTCAATCTACCAAATCATCTACAATCACATCCATCCATTTCCATCAACTAAATTCATCCATCCACCATAGTTCGAACTATATCATTCTGATTTAGTATAGGTATGATTAATTGGCATAACATATATCTTTTGAAATGAGACTTAAGGTCTTAAATTAACAAGGATTAATATAACCACTCCCTTCCCAGCTTTTCAAGAATATTACAAAATTTTATCAATAAGCTTTAAAATTTATCTCGTGTCTCAAAATTTTATTTCGTGAGTATTTCGATTTATTTATTGTCGTTACTAATTGTGTATAGTTACTTTTATAATTATACCGCATCCTTACATTGGTCATACCAATTATCTATTGTTGACGATACACACTTAATTTCATTAACTAATCCATTTATCTTTTAATAACTACGCATGGTTTTCATTATTATCGCCACAGTCTGGTGGAAACTCAATTGTCAGATCATTATTTCTTAAAAGGTTTCACAGTCGAGTCACCATTTATTCATCTCCACTTATGTTCCCGTATCGAACCTTCGTCTCTGGCCCGCTTATGGGTATTAAATTCACCATAACTTATTTATTCAAGGTAGAGAACTTCTCAATTTCTTGAAGAACACGTTCAAAATTTGTTTGCAATTAAGATTTCTTTGATCTTGAATCTTCATGATAAATATCTTTTCGTGATGAAGGGATGCTTCACATATTAATTCCCTGTCTAAGTCAGTGTTCAGAATTCCCTTGATCTCCGATTATTGTCCCGACGCTTATACGCTTTAAATATATCCTTACTTCCTTAGTTTATAACTAATTTATTTGTTGTGTTTCACTAATCATTCATTCCACGTCAAAATGCTCTGATTTGAAGCGCGTCATGTTACCACAATCTATCGTACTGATGAGATCCTCATAACACGAACAACGGTCTAACTTGATGTCTTCTCCTCGTCCATGTTATTGATGAATTTCTTTTTTCTTACCCGCAGATGTCCACCATTTATCGGTTTGCAGTCATATCTATGTTTGTTGTATGATTCCATGTGCCACACTATTTTATTTCTTTTGAAATCGTCAAAGAACAGACTTTACGCAAAAGGAGAGTTTGCGAATATGATTTCGATTGAAAACTGAATAAGGAATAACAATACCACAAACGATTGGGAAGATTTGGAATTTAGTAAATTGAAGGAAAAAGAATGAGTGAAGATTTAGATGTGAATGAGAAAGCCATATTTGTACTCAAGATGGCCAGTCTTTCGTACTATATGGCATACAGCACATGATTAGGTGGCGTCCCACCCAACTCTTCATTATTTCGACAAAGGGTCATACCACAAAACTGTTTGTCTCAATCAAGAATCAGTAATTTGAAAAGAGCAACGATTCAGAAGGAATACAATAAATTTTCTTTCATCTTTGCTTCATATGATTTATTCACAAAAGAAACTCATACGTATTCAAGAATCAAGAAGAACATATGCTATCATAGTAAGAGAAGGAATGTCGATATTGATCACCTTCCACGCTTCACCTACATATGCCTTCAGAAACCAGTCGAATGAGAGATTCATAATTTAGGTCACATTATATCTTCGAAATGTCATTTGGAAATGCCTCTACCTTAAATGCTTTAATGATTTGTTCATAATTGTGTCCCTACGAAATTTATAATTATTACTTCCAACTTCTTCTATGCCATGTAGGATAACCATCGATCCCACAACGCTTCAATTTTGTCGATTAGGAGTATTATCCTTTGCCAATCATCTAAAAGTGTTTTCTATTTTCTTCAATCATCTTTTGTCCATTCAAATTACTAATCTTATTAAATTTTAATAATTTCATGAATTGGGTAAATAATATTTTAGCATATTCATTCAATTGTTGGTATTATTTAAACAAAGATTACTCTTGTCTTTCACGAAAATTTTAAACTTTCTCCCTGCTGGGGGGTCCACTTAGTCCTTCAAACTGACAACACTGAGTCTATATCCATTCTTCTTTTTAGGTCATTTTATGATTATAATAACAAGAACATAAATAGTAATTCGACAACCAAATTGTAAAGCTCATTTTATACAAAAATCTTATAAAAGTTGATTAAGAAAATCTTTTCCAAAATCTCATTTTAAAATTTGAAATTCAATTATTTGGTCGTCATTACTATATAAGTTATTTTCTATTCTCTTGATCCGCTAATGTAATATCTAATTAACGGAATGCCCATATAAGGGTCTCTCCATTTTGGTACATCCACTACTCTTTCTTGGATTTTGCTCGCACTTATTAGTCGACGAAGTTCCATTTACTATTGTATATCATTTACTCGCAAATTTGCCGCAATGCTGATATCAGTTACTATCTCTGACAATCTTGCCGTCATTCCTGATGTTATACTTACAACCACGCAGGCGATTCGACATTCTGTCTATCGGTAGGACCACATCTTCTCGCTAGCCTTACATATACCTGGTAAGGTAATCATTATTCTTCGCACAGTGCCCGATATGTGATAGGAATCTTCTCGTAGCGGTGGTGCCTTCGAAACGTGCAACATGGTTCTTCATCAGTTTCCATGAACTTGTTGCCTCAAGCGTGAAACTCGTCCCACTACCTAATTCTAAGTTAAATCGTACCCAAAACTCATCTAGCCTCTCTTACGCGAAGTTCTCACAAGACTCACTCGCATCTTCTTCAAAACCGCATGAAACGTAGGGTAGCATATCCAGTCTCTGTCGATTTATCGATCCCTCATTACTGTAGGATCGGGGAACTCAATATACCTATAGCGTTGCGATATTCGCCTTACCTTTTCTCAACCATCCTGGCTAACCAATTTCGTATCAGACCTGCAAATCCTCATTCGCACTCAATTCGAACTTAAAAAGAATATACCTAGGGTCTTTCCTATCTCATATGACCTATCACTCCTATCTTACCCTCACCTATTCTTATTTCAGTGACCAATAACCTGTAGCTCTGATACCAACTGTGACGCCCCCAAATCCGGGGTCAGTATTGGGTGTCACTACACAACTCTAAATAATAATAAAAACCTGTATATTAAAATAAATATACAGATTACCCCTCATATTCTGGATCACTTACAGGTTATAGTATGAAACAATAATCTAACCTTCTAAAATTTACGTTGTCTAAATGCAATTTCATTACCTCACTACTAATTTCCTTGTATTGATCGCTCCAACATCTCCAAATTTCTTCAGCTGGAATCTCATCACTTTTGCTGTCTATTAAAAGCTATTCACTTTGCCCTCATTTGATATTGAAAGAAATAAGAGTTCACAAAGAAAGAGTGAGCCAAAAATGCCAAGCAAGTATCATAAATGGTTTCTAGGTATCAGATCAGAAAACTCCTGGAAACGATTGTTGAATGATTTTAAAAATGTCTTTACATATTTAACTAGTTGAGCGAACAAAACATCGGCCCTCATTGGCCTTTAATCATAAATCAGATTTCTCCGTAAAGGACAGTAATCGTTTTAATATTTCATCCTTTTGAATTAAATCTTTGTGTGAGTTTGTAAGTATGAACTACTCGGAAAGGAATGCCGTTAATGGAGATCAACAATAAATTACACTGGACACTAGAAACCAACATATGCACTATAACCTGCTGATCAGTCATGAGATAGTGCGGATCTATACCCAACTGCATAGACCCACCCAACATATGGGGTACTCAGGCAACTATGGCCTAAAGGGTCCGGTCCATCCCTGACCCATAGGATCCAGCTCATCACTGGTCCTCATAATAACTGTCCAGCCCGTAGAGTATTTTGATATCAAATCATTTTGAATTCAAAACATCCCAACTCAGGGTTCACAAATAACCCGAAAGAATGGTATTTGCTCAAGAGAGCAATCGAATTATAGGAACAATAATGAAAATAACTGGCATAATAAGAGTAATTGCAGCGAAATATAAAACAGTTAACTATTCTGAACTTAGAATATGAGCGAATAAATATTTGCAGTATTTTAGGAGAAAGGTTAGGAATACTTGCCTCCATTGGTGACCCTCTGATCTTTAGCTATTTGCCATATCACTCAGTCTTTATGTGTCTGTATTTCCATTGACATTCCACTTGACCTTTCTTAACAATCGCTATTTCAAATTTATCTCTATTCTGAATTCACTGATCTCCTTACGATTAATCAGGCTTTACTTTCACAATCTATGTCTGGCTTTGAATGCCTCGTACTATGCGCATCTTAATTGCTGCACTAAAATGGTTAATTGATTCAGAAATACTTTTCGAGAGCTTCGTTTTGATATATTAGACTCTTAAATCGGAGTTCGGTAACGCCTTCGTTCGTGCGTTTGATTCTCAGGAACATATCGGTTTCTAGGGTTTTTCTCTGTATTTACTGTATTTTTACTGGTTGTAAATAAATAAACGAATAAAATGAAATAAGAAATATGTTATTTATATTTACGGAATATTGGTTCGTTCTGGATCGCTTTGGATCGTTAAATTAGTTGCTTAGCCGCTAAGTAACTGCAATAACGATCAGATTTGATATCAGTTTTGGATAATTATCCCAACCGGGCTTTTTATAAAATACTTTATACGAAAATGATGTAATAATATCCCGTCTTTCAAAAATACGGGTTTTGTTGATTTACCGAAATGATTATCGTATCGAAAATCTTGCGCCGGGCCGCGCACGGGTCAAACCGTAATCCAGATCGAAAAAGTCAAAACACAGAAAATGTCCAGAATTAACAAATTCGGTTAGGAAGGAGTTTTCAGAAGAGTTTCGGGTTGTAAAAATGCAAAAACGGTTGAAGTCGGACAATTCCCGGGTTTATAAAATAATTTTATAATTATTCAGAAAATAATTAATAATTCATAATTCATTATAAAATCATCTAACACTCCAAAAAGTACCAGAAAAATACCTTAATTATCTATATTTTATTCTGGACATATTAAAATTAACATACTCACATTTTATTACATACAAACATCAAAATATTATTATCAATCATCAGATAATTCACCAAAAATTCATATAATATTCACATAATAATCATATATTGATACTAATAATTATACGATATTTCCCGGATGTTACACAATTGGTGACTTGAATTTTCTAAGAATTCTCAAAAGCTTTTCCTCATCACTACCTGAAAGGTCAGATGCAATAATAACAGGCAAAGTAGATGCATCACCTAAAAATGCATACCACAAATGTTCAGGTAAAGGCTTAAGGTCAAGAGTAGGAGCTTCCTCAATAGATGGCTTGAGGCGCTTTGGAGAACTTTTCAGCTCCTCCAACTCAAGAGATTCAAATGGCATTTCCAAACGCCGCTTCCATGGAGAAGCATTCAAATATTGTAACTGCGGGTCGCTTTCCTCATCTTCACTATCAGAATCCCCTAATAAGGCTTTCTCTAAGGCATCTGATTTAAGCACATGATCCAATTCTAAAGTAACCACAGATTCGACCAACTCAACCTTAAAGCACTCCTCTTCATCGGTAGGGAATTTTATGAAATTAAAAACATTGAAGCTAACATCCTGATCCCGCACTCGCATAGTGAGCTCACCCTTCTGTACATCTATCAAGGTTCGGCCTGTAGCCAAGAAAGGTCTTCCCAAGATTATGGGAATCTTCTTATTTTCCTCGAAATCATAAATAACAAAGTCAATAGGAAAGATGAGTTTGTCCACCTTGACCAATACATCTTCCACAATGCCTCGTGGATATGTAATAGAGCGATCGGCCAACTGCAAGGACATATATATAGGGTTTGGATCTGATAGACCCAACTTCTTGAAGATAGATAACGATATCAAGTTGATGCTATCTCCCAAGTCACATAAGCATTTGTCGAATGACACCTTTCCAATTGTGCACGGAATAATGAAGCTTCCAACAAGGTACAATTTGTCCTTTCAGAATCTCTATTCCATTGAGGTGTTCCAGAAGGAGTAAGTTATGATACACTATTACACTACTTCAAGAAACTCTTGAAATTGAGACTTAAGTATTCTCCTCCACGATCTGAGCGTAGAACTTTTATACGTTCTCTGTTTGCTTTTCTACTTCAGCCTTATATTCTTTGAACATTTTAAAAGAATCAGATTTGTTCTTCATAATATATACATTTTCATACCTACTGAAGTCAACAATAAATGTTATGAAGTAGTAAAATCCACCCTTGCCATCATACGCATTCGATCACATATATCATTATGTATAAGTCCTAATCATGCGGTGGCCCTTTCACCTGATCAGGTAAAAGAAGCTTGAGTCATTTTGCCAATGAGACAAAGTTCGCATCTTCCGTATGATTCAAAATCAAACTTATCCAAGTATCCATCTATATGTAACTCAGAAATGTGTTTTTCATTAATATGGCTTAACGACAATGCTAGAGGTAATGTTTGATTTGAGTCATCTTGGAACATATAAATTGTTAACTAATTGTGCAACATTATAAGCCTTATCATTAAAATAGAACAAACAACTATTGTTTATTTAATTAAAATGAAAACCTTTCTTGTCCAGACAAGAAAATGATTTAATGTATCCGCTAAAGGCAAGCACGTAATAACAACTTATTAAGTTCTCAATCTCGCCTTATGGGAAAAATTAGGTATCGAGTTCCTTCAACTAGAGCAACAACCTTTGCTCCAATTCTAACCCTATACCTGAAGCTTGACCATTGCTAGTCTTCTTCTTTAGATCTTCCAAACAAGCTCAAAAATTTAACTTTCAATCATCCAGTTATTTCCACATAAATGACAATCATCTCCTTTAACAACACCACTAGCAGGCTTCAAATCCCTTTCGGATTGGACTTTGGTTTGGCACCAAATAAGATCAAATCTTCACCTTGCCTGTCCATTTTCCTTTCCGATTTGTATTCCATGTGTACATTATCAATATGGACGTAATTCATGCCTTTACTGTGTTATTTTCAGCAGTTCTAAATATGCTTAACAACTCGGTGAGTGTTTTGTCTATCTCATTCCTTTTGTTCTTAACAAACTAAGAATAGAAGTTGTTCAAAGATTGTTTGATCAAATCAAGCTGAGTCTCTAGACTATTCTTGAAATCCTCAAGGTACATATACGTATCATCTTTAGAATATGTGGTCCAATCAGATATCATTCTCCCATTAATGCAAAAGTATGGTACCTTATTATTGTCAAATCTTTTTGACGAGCCTATCCTTCAAACATCCTTTGAAGGTGGTCAATCATATCATAAGCATCATTATGCTCTTGTTGCTTCTAAAGCTCAGCACTCATAATTACAAGTATAAGACATGAAACATCAGTTGCATAATTAATTTACTTATGGTAAGTATTTTGTTCAGCACATGTTTCATTCTCAGCTAGAAGAAATAAGGGAGGGGTTTGAGTGACATCCTTGAACCTGAGGACAATCCTAAAGTTCCCATGTCAATTGAGGAAATTATTTCATGTCAGCTTGTCCTTCTCAAGGACTATTACATAGAGACGTTATTTGTGTTATTTGTCATTTGATATCTACAATATTAAAGTGCATAAAATGACTTAGTCTACAGATGATCATTAAATTATATTCAAGTGATTATTCATATATATATATATATATTTTCACAATATGTATCTCCCACTATTTTTATCAAATCAATATCCCTAACTATTAATTCAGAAAGAATATCTTCTGTAATATCAGGGATATCGCTTGTAATTATTTTTATCAATAAATAATTATTATATGATTATTATGTGATTATTATGTGAATTATCTGATGATTGGTATTGAGATATAGATGTATATATGTGATTAAATGTGAGTATTTAATTTTATTATGTCCAGAATAAAATATAGATAATGGTGATATTTTTCTGGTAATTTTTGGATCGTTATATGATTTTATAATGATTTATAAATTTATTAATTATTTTCTGTATAATTACAAAACTATTTAAAAAAACCGGGAATCGTCTAACTTCAACCGTTTTTACGTTTTTACAACCTGAAACTCTTCGGAAAACTCCTTCCTAACATAATATGGATATTCTGAACGTTTTCCGTCTTTTAACTTTTTCAATCCGGATTACGGTTTAACCCATACGCGTCCTGGCGTACAATTTTCGATATGATAATCATTTCGATATATCAACAAACCCATATTCTTGAAAAACGGGACATTATTACATTATTTTCGTATAAAGTGTTTTATAAGAAGCCCGATTTGGATAATTATCCAATACGGGTATCAAAACGGATCGTTTCTACAGTTACTTTGTGGCTAAACAACTAATTTATCGATCCAATACGATCCTAACACGATCCAATATTTTATAAATCTAAATAGCCCTTTTCTTATTTTATTTTATTCGTATAATCATAATCGGTCAGTAAAAATATAGAATTTACAGAGAAAAACCCTAAAAATGTTAAGTTCTTGAGAATCAAACGCACGAACGAAGGCGTTATTGAACTCCGATTCAAGTGTGCTATATATCAAATCGAAGCTCTCGAAAAACTCTTTTTGAATCAACCATCCATTTTTGTGCAGAAATCAACGTATTTTCTTATTTAATTATTTTATTTCGAATTATTTATGGATTAAATTATGAAATTTTGTTCTTGATATTTTTGATGTGATTTGATGGCATAATCATGTAGATCTTTTCTTTCTGGTCATTTTGGTATATTATATGACTAATTTGGAGTCCAATAACATATAGAAATTGATGTTTGATTTTGGAAAATTGAAATTAGGGTTATGTTCTTGAATAATTTCAATTGAAAATTGGGAACTTTTAACCTGTTAATTCTGGGTATAATTGGTTAGTACTAGCTTGTAGATCATTTAAAAATAATTCGAATGGTGTGTACTAGATGAACAGAGGATGCTCGGAAATTGCTCGCCGGAAAAACACTCGTGGCGGCGTCGGAAAACTTCGACGAGGTTTTCCGGCCGAACCACGAGTTGTTTGTTTAATTTGAGGGCAAAAACAGATTTCTGGCAAGTAGAACTACCGATGCTCGGTTTCACGCAGTTATGGGCAGGGGAGGACGACGGCCGGCGGTGTGGCCGCCACCGTCGCCGCTAGGGTCGTCGGAGAAGATGACCAAATTACTATTTGGCCCTCGAACTTTTGTTTGAATTGCATATTTAATATTTTAGTTTTCAGAACTTGCAAAAACCAGATTGTTGTTTTATTGTTTTTCAAAAACAATATTCTGTTATTTTAAAAATAAGAAAATTGTTTATTGAATTATTTTAAATTTAGAAAATTCTTTTTTATTTATTTACTTAAAAATAAATCTGATTTATTTTATTAATTAATTTTAATTATTTTAATTAATTGATTAAATTAATATTAATTGATTAATTAATTTAATTAATTATCGATTAATTTTAATTGATTTAATAATCGGATTTAATTAATTATTTTTTATTTAAAAATTTCAAAAAATAGTTTCGAGCTATAAAATATTATTTTAAATTATTTTCAAGGCTCGATAATTAGTATTAAATTATTTTAAAGTCAGATTCGGGTATTCGAGCCCTGTTATTTAATTTTAAAATGATTCGAAGACCCGTTTTAATTCCGAAAAATGTTCGAAAATTCATAATAAATACTTGGAAAATCAGTTTAACCCCGAATTTTCTTCGGATAATTATTTTAATTGAATATCTTACGTGCTATGTATTATATGTGATCCTATTGATGCATAATATGACTGTACGTACATTGTTTTACTATTTTATTCATAACTTTCAATCCGTACGTCGATTTGGGTGAAACGAAGGGTAGTTAGAAGCTTGTAACGAATAGAATGAGATGAGAAGTAGTACTGATAAATACATGTGATGTTGAACAGAGGAAGCGAGATGTAGAAAGGGAAAGCAAGTGATTGGCGAGTGAAAACCAATTGACAAGTGTTAGTAAAGTAAAAGCGAATTGATAAGGCAAGTGTTCCTATTATTCTTGATTATATTGTAAGTATTTTTGAACTCTCTTCATTGTGTTGCAATTATTCCAAATTGTTCTTATTCTATATTGCAAGTACTGTGAAGTACTTAACCCTAAACCCTGACTCTTATTGATCTTGAGCCATAAGCCTGATTCCTCATAAACCACTGATTGTTGAATTCTCAGATACGAACCACACCTATACGATAAGACTCAACAAATACATATCTATCACATACTAATTCTTGATACTGAATTGATTAATATACCAAACCTTATGCTTGTTTATCAGAAGACCAATCCTTGTAACCCTTGAACCCTTGGTCTTCTACTTTATGATTCATTCTTTGATTGAAAGCCAAATCTTTATGATTCCATTGTTATACCTTCTTGGAATTATGAATCACCCTATGCTTCGAGATAAATATTATTTATGACTCAACTTATTGATTTACATTGCTTATCATATTGTTATTCTGGAATTGGATTGTTTTTAAATATGGACCAGATCCGTGGTCGGACCAGATTCGTGGTCATAATAGGCTAATGTGTGCTTTGGATCCAGTATATAGAGCAAAGATGGGAGCCTTGCTCGGGGTTAGTGCATGACTGATCAGCGACCTAACCTTTATTTTTAAAATGAAAGTGAATATCCAATTCTAATCATTGCTCATCAGTAAACTTGATTTCTTATATCATTTCAGTTGATCATTGCTTAATCTCAGTGTTGTCATTATGACTTGCTGAGCTAGTTAGCTCACTCTTGCAAATCTGTTTATATTCTTTTCCAGTGAAAAAGGAAACTGGTGGTAGCGAGGATCCCTAGACAAGTGTGCGAGCTAGGTACCCAAGTTGAGATGGAATAAGCTAGCAGATAATGTTTGACTTAGTTTGTGTTAATAGTTTGTAATAAAGTTTACTTCAGTTGTAAGATTAATAAACTGGGATTTGGAACATTGTAATATAAATAAGGTGGTGTCTTGTGGGCATACTTTAAACTGCATCGATCTGTGGATTATGGTAAGTAGAGTCATTGCATATATATTATTATATTCATAAACATGTTTAAATATGATGTGTGTGTGTGTTGTGGACCCCAAACTTCTGACCCGGGTTTGGAGGGCGCCACATCTTCAATATCCTTTCTAGTGAGCAAAGATCCATTTTTCACCATGCTTTAGGTTAGCTTTGGCTTTTCTCCTAAAACATGATTATTTAGGTAGACAATATTTGTCAATTATATCAACTATATAACTCTTGGATAGCTTGGTGGAATAATATTTTATCATATTTATCTAATAAATCTCGCCAAATTCTTTGCCTCTAAGTTCACAATCCTATTGTGGTAACTTAGTTAAGTCAAACCCAATAGTCAAAAAGTATCAATATACTTCAACACATCTCCCACGATAGATGGGAGTACTTCCCTTTGGCGAACCCACTCCTTGTCGATCTAGGGGTTAACGCATTGGACTCATTGGAAGGCATCTGATCAAGTTAATATTAACTTTAGGGGTTTGTTAATTTTAAAACAATCATGATTCCATCATAAAGAGATTCCCAATTTTTCCTTGAATAAAATACTTCAAATCAATATTCGTCAATGGTTTGATTTCCAGGTAGTGAGGGAGTCACAATGATCTCGCTTAAAACCCACAACCTTACAAGTTCAATGAACTCGCTTTTGACAAAATCGCCCCATGTCAGAAATAAAGAAAATTTGTATTTTATTCCGTATTTCATAAACACGAGAATCTCATAATCGTTTGTTCATTTTAAAATCTTGAGTCGTTACAGATTTTATCTTGTTTCACAAGCATGGCATGGGTGTCGTATCTAATACATACATCCTTAATCTAATTAAGCATGCATCTTTATAGACTACACTACACATACATTCATCATATGAGCATATATATGTAAAGTGCGATAAATTAAATGTGGTTGGTTATGACTTCATCCTATGTGATATTTATTAAGCTAATGACAAAGATCTACGTCAACCTAAGGTGGAAAATAAATATAGGCTAACTATTACATGTATTCTTTCTTGTATTGCTTCCTTGGATGGCCTCCATTTGGGATTACCCTTCCTTGATCTTCAAATCTTCATGTCTTCGTGTACATTACGAGAATGAAATATAAAAATAAGAACATGTTAAAACACATAATATGATCTTAACACATCATACCCATCATGATCTAATCATAAAAACCAAACATGGCCAAAATCATAAAATTCGAAATTAAATCTGATAACATTAAATCGCATATTACAGGGCCTAAATGATGTCAAACGCTTTACAGATCAGTCGATGATAGATTTAGCTATCAATTTCGTTCAGACGCTCGATTCCATATGATATAGCGTATTAGTTCGCCAAAATCGGACACCAGACACAGATTTCAGCAAATTCGCTGCATCCGATTCAAAATCATATCAAATACGATTTTTATAAGAACAAACACAAAACATGTATATATCACTATATATACAGATTATATAATCATCATATGATTATACAACTCTCATAAATATCATATATTCAAAACATATAAATATATACGTATATATAAATATAACAATATGTAAAATATACAAAATAGTATAGATAACAGTCATGGAATATTATATACATATTATCATCATAAAACCAGTAAACACATAAACGAATTAAACACTTTTCGCAAGTAGCTCTGATGTCATTGAAGGGTTTCGAGCACATAAACGCAAATAGAAAGAATAATTAAAACCGTGAAAAACCAAAAATTACGAAACCCACCGCATGATCCATTCGGAAAATAAATATTTAACTCGTAGATCAGATTTTTTACCTTAAGAAGCTTTACAAATTGGTTGAATAATGGAGATCCAAAGATTGTTCAATCACCACGCATCCCGCTCTCGCGATCTACGCTCTATCGGTATCCACATGAATGTGAACTCAAGGATTGGATGTGTACTAGCACAAACTCGTTTATTTTAGCTCTCTCGATCTTCTCTCTTGGTTGATAGGGTTTTTGTAAAAGTCTTGCACACAAAATCAGTCACACAAGAGATATTATATAGAGAGTAGAAAAATAATTATAACTCTTAACTAATTAGGAGTTATTATTAATTCAAAATTCCTATTTGTATAATAATTAAGTCACACTTAATTATTTAACAACTGAATTGTATAATTGATATTAGTAAATTTGAATATCATTATTTATCTAATTAATTAAGTCATACTTAATTAATATTATAAATAATTCAAACTACTTTAATTTAATTTAAATCCAATTTAAATTAAATAATTCTTCAAGTATTCTTTGTGTGTAACCCTATAGGTTATTATTACATTGGCAATGAATTTTAAATCTAATTTAAAATCGTAAACAATGAGCGACATCTAGTAATACATCATTGCTACCCAGGTACTAATAATTGAATCGGTGATCGATTAAACCTTTCATGAATAATGTACAATGTAATATAATCCATTTAACCAAATATTATAGATTAAACTAGAGGCATGTAATGTGTCATCCTCGTCATAGTTTAATCCAAGTTTTCTTGATTAATGAGTAGACTATCATATCAAATAAACATTTGAGTGTGACCACGCATTTCATAGTCTAGCTCACACAAGAGGCCAATAATATCACTCCTAAAATATGAGGGTTAAATCCCATCTAGATCATTCATATTTCTCATACGATTCATAATATACCCAATTTCCACTTTTATCATTACCCGGTCAAGGATAACTTTTAATGGAATCAATGTATATTAATTCTAGTATAGAAATATAATGACTTTAGGTCTAAGGACCATTACATCATTATCACTGTGAGAATTACTTATGACACAACAGACATGTAGAATCTCACATTGGGTCTGTCCAGCACCATGTACATATACATCTGCCTGTGTTTTTGACTATAGTATAACTATACCTATGAACAATGAGATGTGATCATCAGTCAACAAACACACCGGTCTTAATGCATTATAATTGTCCCTTAATAATAATACTCGACTATGGACCTTTAGAAATATTGATATTATTCTCATAATCTCATTTCTAAGTCACGTACTTAGAGATATAGAATTGCATATCATATTCCAAGGAGGTAGAGATATAGAATTACTTATGACACAACAGACATGTAGAATCTCACATCGGGTTTGTCCAGCACCATATATATTTACATATGCCTGTGTTTTTTACTTTAGTCCTTGCCTAATCACTTGAGAGACTTTCGTCAGTATCACTATTGTTCGCACAAAAACACGCAAGCGTACGCGGTCACAAGTAGTATAAAATTAAGTTAAGTTCGTTCCCACATAGATTGGTTTAATTCAGAATGTGCACTTATGCAATAATGTATGATTATTATTCACTACTAAGACAAGTATCAAATTGAGTTTGATTATCTAAAGTAATTATGATAGAATGAATTAACTACGATATTAAAAATCATGTTACTTATATGAAATAAAACATGGGATTCTAACTTCATTAATTACTTCATTCAGAGTTTATGCCTTTGATCATAGCATGTGATGGTTATGATAACTAATCAGACAACACGAAATTAGTACACACTATCTTTCAATATACGTGTACCCTACTACTCAGCATCCACAAATTAGATAGAAGTTGGGCATGCACCAATTATGTTTAGACCCTATATGTCTATAAGATTTGAAAATATGACGGTTTAAGAGCAAGTTATTAATTGAGATTACACAGGGCAGCGTAAGATGGTTAAAATTACACTACGAATTATGCATGTTAGAACATCCATAAACCTATGCGAGCATGGAAAGTTCTAAACCCTTATATCCACTTTCACAATCAATAAAGATTAACAACATATCTTAGATGTTAGCTACACATCCAAGAAGAATAAGCACAACCATACGAGGATATCAATAAGTCATCACACACTAAAACTTCAAGCAATCAACTACTAAAATCCATAAATAAATCCGTTAGAATCCCACGATAACGATTAGCTCATAATCAAACGTCTCGTCATCATGGGTACCAATGAAAACATGATATTAAAAAGGTTCTAAATACTACAATAGAATATTAAAGTATAAAGATTTAGAAAACAAATCCGAAATAAGTATCCAAAGTATTGCCTAATTAGAAGAATATAAAAGAACGATGTAGAACAAAATAATCTTCTTTTTAGCCGTCTTGTGTGCTTTTGGTTTTCCATAGTTCTCCCCTTGTTCCTTATTGTTTAATTCGTCTCCTTTTCTTTATTTATATGCTCCTGGTTGACTTGGTCATTCACAATATCTAAAACGAACTAGAATCAGGATTCTGTCTGCCCAACCTAGAGCGGGCGCGCCTGTATGGAGTGCGGGAGCGCTCTGCTTTTCGAAAATGGGCGCGGGCGCGCCTGAGTCAAGCGCGGGCGCGCTTAGCTTTTGGAAAACTTCTTGTATAATTCTCATTTCTCGTTCTGATCTTCTCGCAAGCGATCACACTTCAATTCCTGATCTCTTATCAACATAAAAGCATATAGAAGTCCATTCCTGCCTCCAACTAAAGCCCTACACATACTTAACACAAAATTCATTAAAAACACCACATACTTGTTGTCAAATCATCAACTTAAGCCGATATGAAGCGTTCTAAATGGATATAAAATCCACTTATCACACCCCCAAACTTAAATCGATGTTTGTCCTCAAGCATAATCAGATTCGACAACTACTACTACTAATACATGAATGCAACTAAATGAATGAATGCAAATATATGACAATGCAAAGATCCCCTCGGAATAACCATAACCAAATCAATAAGTCCAAGTCTCTAAGAATGCAATAAATCTAAATAGAGCTCGACTAAATCTAATACACTAACTTATGAGCACATAAGTGTGAGTGTGTGCTTTGCTTATCAAAAATACTCCCAACACTAGATCGAAACCATATCATGTTCTTCGCCAAATCAATTATAAATTTATAAGTAGAATAAACGCTAAACACATCACGACTCCAAAACACCTCCATCATCACTGCAGTCAGACAAGGATTCATGCTACAATATCGAACACATCAATATAAATGCTTATTTGACCGTGCAATGGATGAGACCCCGAAAGACTTATGCAATAATACACATGTAGCGAGCGTTAGGTTATGTTACGACTGGTATTTCTAAACCCTATCTATATATAATTGTGTGTTTATAATTAAAATTTAAATTGTGTGGAATTATAAATGTGGATGATCTATATGACTGAGTGCCTATAAACTAAGTGTTTAATGTATTAGTTTATATAAATTTTTTTGAAAAGAAAATATTATCATTTAGTATTTTTAAATGATAATCAAAAGTACTTCATTTTATATGAAAAATCGATTTTAAAAATCTTTTAACAATAAATTTTCAAATTTTATATCATTAAATTTCTAAAATCATAAGCTATTTTAGGATATTTATTTTGTGATTTATGGAGGTGCATTTATATTTATAAAAATTGTTTTATATAAATTAATTGATTTTTAAATTATAAATTACTTAGTTGCCCATGCATGCAAATACCCTCCAATTCAATTTAAAGGGCATAAGAGACAATTCATACCCCACTAACCTTCTTCTATCCACCAAAAGACTAAACTACCCTTGCATCCACTTTTGCTTAGTTATTGGACAAGGGCACTTTAGTACATTCTAAATTCTACTATTGAAATAGTGCATGATGAAACATAAAGAGAGGAGTTAACCCAAAACCACACTCCACTCAAGCTCATCATTTTCACTCTCAAATTTTCTCTCCTCCCCCTCTCTTTTTCTTCATTCGGCCGAAGCCCCTTCCCCCATTACCTTCAATTTTTCTTTATCAAATCCTTGCCATTCTAGTGTAATTCCATTACCCATTCATACAATATACACTTTAAAAGAAGTTCCATGCTTAGGAGATGAAGTTTAATGCTTACATGTCTTGATTTTATGTGATATCCAAAGAGAAACTCTTAATTCATGTGGATTAAAGAGTTCTCTATGAGATATACTTTGTATATGCATAAACTAAGTGTTTCCATGAATAAAACTCTTTTAAAACCTTTGCATGCTACTGATCTTTAGTTGTAAAGTCATATTTTACTTTTCATGTTAGAGATAGGACATTATTTTCAAGTATAATCATGTTATATATGCTCTTCTTTTCGAAAATGTACATGCATGCTTAGTTTGTGTTAAATTCGACCTTATATGTGCTTAAAATGAATTGTTTCCTTGCTATTATGCTTGATCTTAGTTGTTAAAAGGTAGTGTGCATGATTTTTGAAGTAGTTAAGTATTTTAAGTCAAATTTATGTGCTAATAACCCTCTTGTTTAGTCGAACTTGATTTAGTGTTCATCTTGAGTTGCATGTTAAGTTTTATTTTGTATGTTGGTACTATAGGGCATGGATGATCTCCATTATTTGTTGAGGCCTTAGTTTAGAGTCTTATAGTAGTAAATTTGCCTTGTTTGAGATTTAATTAGTGGTTTTAAAGTGGGAGTTAAGGTGGAAAGACTAGGATAGAATCCTGAAATTTTTTCCAGATTTGCATGTGAGTTTTGTGTTGATTTTGAATGGGCATTTCTTAGGAATTGTGAGGCCCAAGCCACGGGGAGTTAAGAATTGTGGTATAATTGAGTCTAGAAGTCACAAATCAGAGAAACCCAACCATTTAGTAAGGTGCACACACCAAAATTTAGATTCTATCCAGCAAGTGACAGTTTTGTTACCACTTAGAAATGAGGAGTTTTGACCATGTCATGGGTAGGCCCTCACTAGGACTTGGATAGCCCTAGTTAGAGGGAGTGTCAGAAGAGTGTTTCCAGCCATATTTAATAGGAATTGAGTTAGAATCATGTGTCATAAGTTAGTGCAAAACAGGACACTTTTCGGTCCAGAAAACAGGGGAACATTGGACTTTAAGCTTAGGCCCGGGTAGGCCTAAGCTAGGCCCTCGAGCCACACAAAGTTTGAGAGTTGCCTTATGGTCAGAAGAATCTAGTGTAGAAGTTTGAGAGGTAAACTTGAAGTGTAAGGGTGTCAATTGTAATCATAAACCCATTGGTGTCACCCTGAAATCACTATAATAAGCAAAATCACTTAACCTTTAGTTTTAGGGCACTGAGTGAGGCCTAGGTTGACCACCATAGTTTTAAGATATTATGAGGTCAGTAGAGTGTAAGGCTTAAGTCAGGATCCATAAGAACTTGATGGTTTAGAAAAGGCACTTCGAGTTATGAGGACGATATTAAGAGTTTTGGCTAGTTTAGCATAACTAAGTGACTTGAGTAAGTGGAGAAAGATCATCCAAGCCTAGTGATGCAATATAGTGTGTATGGATATATTATTATGTACTTAAATGCGCTAGGTGAACATGAGTGGCTATGTGAACTATTATGCTCATAAGGTAATTATAAGCATTTATATGTATATAGGCCTAAGTGCCAATGTGCGTACTTTCGATTTATAATTAGGTTGAGTTAGTGAGTATATATTATAATGAGGATATTATTATTATTTTGTGTAGGCTCTCGATACGAGGGTAAAATTTCCATTAAAGTCGAGTGAAGCTCCAGTTGCTCCCACCTGCCAGTCAAGTCAAGCCTTTCTCAAGGCAAGTGTTTCAATCTACCTTTTTGTTTGTACTGCAAAATAGTGTTAGCCCAGCTTTTATATATGATGCGAGTATTCTAATTTACCTTGATATGTATGATCCAAGTGGTTTCAAATCTATCTTTCGTATTATATTCAAATGCCATGAACCCTCAAGTATCTATTGCAAGTAGTTTAACTTTGCTTGGAGATTTCTATGCAATTAATTCAAAAGTCATACCATGCTAATATACCAAGTAATTGTGATGTGGAACCCTATGCAGTTTATACTCAGTAACCTTATCTTGATACCTAAAAGTCAGTTATCCATTAAAAGTCGTTCATAATTGTTTGATAACCCTATACTTAGTCCTAAAACATGATACTCTGTTATCCTTTGAACTGATGCTCACCTTCTTTATATTTCAATACCTATGTCTTATCTGGAACCATTATCTTGAACCTAGTTTGACTTAGTTCCTTCATACTATCTGATAACCCTGCTAAATCTCATTGTCAAATTCCTTGTGAATAGAAACCTTGCAATTCCCTTGATAAAGTATAGTCTAGTTAATCATGGCCTTAAAATTTAGTGGACCTATTTCCTGTGCTTCAAAGTTGATCTAGAACCCATGATAAAGATGTTCACTGTTTAAGAAATTAACCGTCACTTGGTATCAGTTTTTTTTAAAATAAAAAGATAAAATTTGGATTTCCAGTCCCAAAGGGGGACAAATATTTTCTTTAGATAGTGGATCTGGACTGAGACGCAAGTCCTTTCCACTCTTAATTTGTAGGCTTAAAAGTTTCCTAGGGATCCCATTAATGTTCTAGAACCCAGCGAGGTTCGGGATTACTTCGCGGCTGATCACCGGCTGTAATCCGTAGCGTCATAAAATGGTTTTTGATAAGGAAATGGTTTTGAATGGTTTTATTACAATAAAAGATGCCATCACCCTGAAAGTTTATCTCTTGATACTGTATTGTTGAATCTTTCAATTCCATTGTTAATATATTATTCTTGTTTATGTATAATATAGCGCTTGTTGAGCATTTGGCTCACTACTTGCTTACCCTGATATTACAGCTAGTAGATATGGTTAGATTCAAGTAGACAGCGCATAAGACTTGTGATGCCGATTCGTATGTTCGAGCTCAGGCAGTTAGTGATTTTGTGTGTGAGGACTCGATATTGGAATCAGGTTGTAATAGTTAATAGTGTTGGGCTGTTCCGAACCCTAAACTGTAAAGATCTTGGATTCAGATGTATTTACTTCCTTTTATTAACTAATATAATTACTTGTATATTGTATTTTGTAAATGTTCGGGGCGTGACAGGTTTTGGTATCAGAGCTACGGTTTAGAGTCCCTGGACAGCCCAAATAAGTTATATATCTATATAGGTTTATAGAATATTATACGAGAGTGTAGGTATAGGATATTCGAGTCGTTCGCTACTAATTCTCTTATATATATATCTATGCATAGTTTGGCAGCAAAGGGCACATTCCTCATCATCTTCTGGACTGTCTGACACAACTGCTTTCTCTGTGTATGCTGAGTTGAGGCGTGAGTTCGATAGGCTTCAGGGCAAGTATGATCGAATGTTAGAGCGATTGAAGAACGTGTATCTGGATAGCCGAAATTATGAAGGAAATCCTAAAGAGCAGATGACTGCGAGACTTGAGACCTTGGTTCAGTATGTTAACACTATGCTTGATGAGATGCCATTGCACCGAGACCGTACCAGCCAGTATACTATCCAGATGATTGCGGACGAGCTCCAGTGCATTGTGAAGACGCTTCATGAAGAGAAGACTACCGGACCTCATTCTAATGGAGTGGAGCCTTAGTTCTTTTCATTATCTACTTTTTATGTCGTTGTATTGTTGGACTTTATAGAATTCCCTGTTGTTTCCTTTAATTAAGCATGTTATCCCTAGATTCAGACTCTATTCCAATCTTGATGTACCTTGAACCTAATTTAGATAATTATGCACTATCGTTCTATTTTCTTTCAATTGTTCTTATGCCTTTATATGCATCGCCCTTATTGTTTAATTCGAAACCCGATTGAATGACTATAATGACCTGTGACACCATAACTATGAAATTTTCTGTATTGTTTATACCTGTTTTGATATAACTTTTATTTCAGGATCATGCCACCTAAAAAGAAGAACCCGACAACAACTTCTACCACAGATCCTAATATTCTTCGACTTCTGGAAACCTTACAACAGCAAACAAACACTATAGCTCAACAACAACTAACTCTTCAACAACAATTCGAAAACCAAGATAACCGTGAACCACACCAACCACCTGATCCACCCGTACCACCTCGACAAATTGTTACTTTCAAAGCTTTTCAGAATGTGAATCCACCTGCATTTCATGATACCACTGATCCGGTAATAGCTAAAACATGGATTAGGGAAATGGAAAGAGCTTTTGAATTGGTTCCGTTAGGAGAATATAAGAAGACGCCATATGCTACTTATTTTCTGAAAGGGGAAGTCATCTATTGGTGGGATTCAGTAAAAGATATGGAGACAAATCAACCGGTTTCTTGGGAAAGGTTTACGAGGTTATTCCTGAAAAAGTATTACCCTAAGTATATGCAGAATCAGATGGAGCTTAAATTTCTTGAAATGAAGCAAGGAAGTATGTCTGTATTGGAGTACGAAAAGAAGTTTACGGAGTTGTCAAGGTTTGTGACAAAGTATACCAACATTGAGGAAGAGAAAGCAAAGAGATTCCAACAAGGATTAGAGCCTTGGATCAGAGATAGAGTGGCTATGTTTGAGCTTGATACTTATGCTGGAGTAGTATATAAGGCTGCTCTGATTGAGAGTAATGGGATACAGTTAAGGAAAGAAAAGGATAACAAGAAGAGAAAGGTTCCATTTTATGGAGAGAATTCTGAAGCCGGAAGCTCACAAGACAGGACTGTGAAAAGGATTGGATTCCACAAAAGCAAAAAATTTCAGAAGAAGGGAAATTTGAACAATAGAAAAGATTCTAAGGGGGACAACCAATCAAGCCAAGGACAAGTTGGAGAAAATATATTTCAAAGACCAGAGTGCAAGCATTGTGGAAAAAGACATCCAAGAGTGTGTAATAAGTTGAACATGACATGCTATAGATGCAATCAGAAGGGACACTTGGCTAACGAGTGTAAGATACCAAAGCCGGGAGTTACATGCTATAAGTTTGGAAAGACTGGACATATAGCTAGGGAATGCAAGTCAACCGGACCATTCAAGGCTTTGATGAACGTGGAAAGTACTAGTGCAAGCATGCCAGTTGAGGTATTGGCATTAGCTCCACCATCTACCGCAACTCTGCAAGCGACAGCAAGGACATTTGATTTAAAGATGAAGGACGCTGTTCAAAATTTTGAGGTGATAGCAGGTAAACTTTTAATGAATAATGTTGAAGCTAAGGTATTGATTGATTCTGGAGCTACTAGATCTTTTATATCAGAAACTTTCGTTGATAAACTTAAATGTGATAAAATGACCCTGAACGAGGTAATAGATGTGGTAATTACGAACCAAGAGAAGATTCCTGTGAGTCAATTTTGTCCTAAGTGTGAGATTGATATTTTCGGGCATAAATTTTCAGCAGACTTGATACTTTTCAAGTTAGGGGAGTTTGACATAATCTTAGGCATGGATTGGTTAGGGAAGAATAACGCCCAAATAGATTGTAAATCTAAGAAAGTATATTTAAAGACAGAGATTGGAGAGAAAGTGGTATTTAAGGGTCAGAGGCAAGAATGATTGTTTCTTATAATCGTCCAGGCTAAGAAATTGCTTAGAAAAGGTTGTGAATCGTTCCTAGCCTATATAGTGGATTCAGAAAGAGAGAGCCTCCACATGGAAGATATCCCCGTAGTCAACGAATATCTAGATGTGTTTCCAGATAAACTACCAGGTTTACCACCCGATCGACAGATTGAGTTTGAGATCAACCTTGCTCCAGGCATGGAACCAGTTTCGAAGGCACCTTATAGAATGGCACAAGCAGAAATGAAAGAGTTGGCGAGCCAACTACAGGAATTGTTGGACAAAGGAGTGATACGGCCAAGTACGTCACATGGGGAGCACCTATTCTAATCATAAAGAAGAAGGATGGAAGCATGAGGTTATGTATAGACTATCGGGAGTTGAATAAGATGATGATTATGAACCGTTACCCGCTACCAAGGATAGATGATTTATTTGATCAGCTGAAAGGAGCTAAGTGCTTTTCCAAGATTGATTTAAGATCATGATACCATCAATTGAAGATCAAAGAAGACGACATCCGAAAGACAGTATTCAGAACAAGATATAGACATTATAAATTCTTAGTAATGCCTTTTGGGTTGACTAATGCTCCTGCAATATTTATGGATCTAATGAACCGGGTATTTAAAAAGTATTTGGACAAGTTTGTAGTGGTATTCATTGATGATATTCTTATATATTTAAAGTCAGAAGAAGAACATATGTAACATCTATGGTTAGCATTGGAGATACTCCGACAAGATAAGTTGTATGCCAAGTTTTCTAAGTGTGAGTTCTGGTTAAAGGAAGTCCAATTTCTGGGACATGTTATTGGAAATGAAGGAGTCAAAGTGGATCCGGCAAAGATTGAGACAATTATGAGTTGGGAGAGACCAAAGACACATACGGAAGTGCGAAGTTTTCTAGGATTGGCGGGATATTATAGAAGGTTTGTTAAAGATTTCTCGAAAATCGCCACGCCATTGACTAAGTTGACTAGGAAGAATCAGAAATTTGAATGGAATGCAGAATGTGAAGATAGTTTTCAAGAATTTAAACAGAGGTTGGTTACATCTCCGGTACTAGTATTACCAGACGATCAAGGAGACTTTGTGATTTTTAGTGATGCTTTACATAAGGGCCTGGGTTGCGTGCTAATGCAACACAACAAGGTGATTGCGTATACGTCAAGACAGTTAAAATCACATGAATCGAAGTATCCTACACATGACTTGGAATTAGCAGCTATAGTATTTGCACTTAAGATATGGAGATATTACCTTTACGGAGAAAGGTGTGAGATATACATGGATCACATGAGTTTGAAGTATATTTTCACTCAGAAGGAGCTCAATATGAGGCAAAGGAGATGGTTGGAATTAATTAAGGACTATGATTGCTTGATAAATTATCATCCGGGAAAGGCAAATATGGTAGATGATGCTTTGAGTAGGAAAGAGAGGTTGAATATGCCAGCGGTATCAAAGGAATTATCTGAAGAAATTAAGAGATTTGAATTAGAACTGTGTGTTTACGAAAAAGCTGAGGAGATTTATCGTACTATGACTTTTCAGCCATCATTGTTGGAAAAGATAAAGAAATATCAGGAAGAAGTGATGAAACAGGAGAATAATCAACTAACCGGAGAAGAGATTTGTACTCAAAGGGATGAACAAGGTATATTAAGGTTTTTCTCAAGAATTTGGATTCCTCATGTGACTGAATTGAAGAATGAGATATTGCAAGAAGCTCATAATTCTAGATTTTTAATCCATCCGGGAAGCACCAAGATGTACTAGGACTTGAAACAGAACTTTTGGTGGCCAAATATGAAGCGAGAAGTAGCATAATGGGTTGCGAGGTGCTATACTTATCAGAAAATGAAGGCAGAACATCAAAGACCAAGTGGATTAATTCAGCCTTTAAAGATTCCAGAATGGAAGTGGGAAAACATTGCCATGGACTTTATAGTAGGATTACCATGAACGAAATCCAGACATGATGCTATATGGGTTATAGTTGATCGCCTTACGAAGTCGGCATATTTTCTTCCGATCAACGAGAGGTCTTTATTAGACATATTGGTCCACCTGTATGTGCGTGAAATCATATTACGGCATGGTGTACCTATATCAATAGTTTTAGACAGAGATCCATGATTTAACTCAAGATTCTGGAAGCAATTTCAAGAAATTCTTGGCACCAAATTGAATATGAGTACGGCATATCATCCGCAGACTGATGGTCAAAGCGAGAGGATAATTCAAACAATTGAAGACATGTTGAGTAGCTGTGCAATTGATTTTACGGGAAGTTGGGACGACCACCTGCCATTGGTAGAATTCTCATATAACAACAGCTATCACACCAGCATTGGCATGCCACCATACGAAGCTTTATACGGACGGAAATGCAGATCACCAACCAGCTGGGATGAAGTGGGAGAAAGAAAGATTTTAGGCCCGGAGTTGGTGCAACAAATACATGAGATAGTCAACTTGATTCAGAAGAGATTACTTGCTGCTCAAGATAGGCAAAGAAAGTATGCAGACCCGGTACGTAAGGATATCAGATTCCAAGTAGGTGAAGCCGTATTGCTGAAAGTATCACTGAGGAAAGGATTGTCTCGATTTGGCAAGAAATGGAAGTTAGCACCTAGATATATTGGTCCTTTTGAAGTTTTGAGTCAAGTAGGGAAGGTGGCCTATGAATTAGCTTTGCCGCCTTAGTATCAGCATGTGCATAACGTGTTTCATGTGTCATTACTTAAGAAGTATAATCCTGATGCCAACCATATGATATAATATGAACCTATAGAGATTCAGGAAGACCTGTCATTTGTGGAGCAACCTGTCAAAATACTCGACTGACAAGAGAAGAGTCTTAGAAATAAGTTGGTCAAGTTGGTAAGAGTACTTTGGAGAAATCCCAAGGTTAAAGAGTCAACGTGGGAACTAGAGTCGGATATGCGTAGCCGATATTCTCACTTATTCTCCTAGATTCTGAGGACAGAATCCTTAAAGGGGGAGAGGATGTTACGACCGGTATTTCTAAACCCTTGTTAGATATATTTGATAATATCATGGCTAATATGATTTATGTTTAGTTTTCAGATCTTACTTAACAGGACAAATCAGTACTTAATTGGGAATCAGTACTTATACTGGAAGTCAGGACTTAAGGATATCAGTACTTATATTATCAGGAGATAATCATCAGAAGTTGGATATCAGAACTTAAGTGCTGAAGGACGATTAGATAAGGAAAGTAGCTGATTAAAGGAAAGAAGATCGAGATAAACATTAGAAGAGATATGCATGAAGAAGGAGTTTCGTGAAGAATGGAATACTTGGAAGAAAAGATATCTGATTGATATATTATAGGAAGCAGAATTATATTCCATATCAATTAGCGATTATCTTGTAACTGTGTAGTATATAAACACAGACATAGGGTTTACACTATAAGTGTTATTATATTCTAGAATATTATTCATTGTAACCCTAGTAGCTCTCGTGATATTTGTTCATCACTGAGAGGTAACCGTTCCATACTGTAACAGAGTTTATTGTTTCAATAAAGTTTGTTTTCTGTTACTTAAGATATTAAAGTCCGATTTGATTGTATTATACACTGTATTCACCCCCTCTACAGTGTGTGTGACCTAACAAGTGGTATCAGAGCCTATCTGTTAACACACATACAGTTAAAGATCCAAACACAATCATGTCTGACACAGAAACTCCAACTAAGCCTACCAAAACTGAAGAACCTCCAAAGACACAAATTCAAAGTCGGTATGAAACCATTAGAGTTCCCATACTGAGACCATCTGAATATGCCATATGGAAGGTGACGATGACCATGTTTCTGGAAGCTACAGATCCAGAATATCTTGATAGAATCAAGGAAGGGCCTCACAAACCAACCAAGCTCGCTGTTGCAGTTGCAGGTGAAGCAGCAAAAACCGTACCAAAGGAAAAGAGTGATTATACTGCTGAAGATATCACATCAATTGCTTAGGATGCTAAGGTACGACACTTACTGCATAGTGCCATTGATAATGTAATGTCAAACAGGGTAATTAACTGCAAGACTGCTAAAGAGATATGGGATGCTCTGGAAACAAGGTGTCAGGGAACTGATACAATTAAAAAGAACAGGAAGACAATACTCACTCATGAGTATGAACACTTTGATTCAAAGGCTAATGAATCATTGACTGATTTATATGATAGATTTGTCAAACTCTTGAATGATCTGTCACTGGTTAATAAGGAATATGATCTTGAAGATTCAAACCTTAAATTCCTGTTAGCTCTTCCTGAATGTTGGGATTTGAAGGCAACAACAATAAGAGATAATTACAATCTTGATGAAACAACTCTTGATGAAATTTATGGAATGCTCAAGACTCATGAACTTGAGATGGAATAAAGAAGTAAGAGAAAAGGAGGAAAGTCAAAAACAGTTGCTCTTAAGGCTGAAGAAGAACCCCCCAAGGCAGCTACCTCAAGGAAAGATAAGGGTAAAGCTCTTTTCACAAAGTCTGATACTGAGTCATCAAGTTCTGAAGGTGATGATGACTCAGATTCTGAAAGCTTGCCTGAGACTGATACTGATGAGGAGATGATGAAGCTGTGTGCTCTTATGGTGAAAGGGATCACAAAGATTGCATATAGGAAGTTCAGGAAGGGAAAGAATTTTTCCAGGAAAGGCATAAGTTCTGATAAAAAGAATTTCAGAAGATCTGAAGGCAGAGGAGGAAAGTCTGATAGAGGAGATTATACCAATGTCAAATGCTATAACTGTGGTGAGAAAGGCCACATATCTCCTGATTGCAAGAAGGTAAAGGGTGACAAAGGCAAGGCTCTTGTCACAAAGCAGAAAAGCTGGACAGACACCTCAGACTCTGAAAGTGAGGAGAACTATGCATTGATGGCAAATGCTGATAAAGAAAGTACTGAGAGCAGTTCTGAAACTGCTGAAACAAAGGTACCTCAGACTACTTATGCTTTTCATACTGATGATATTAATGAGTTGAGAAGATATCTTAAAACCATGTTTGTTAGTTATAGAGATCAAACTTTAACATGTGAAAGATTAACTTCTGAAAATCTTGCTTTTAAGAAAAGAAATGATTTCTTAGAAAAAGAGTTAGTTATATTCCATCAAACTCAGAAGGATAGAGATGATGCTCTTTATGTTAGGGATGAAGTGCTAAAAATGAATGAATCTCTAAAAACTGAGTTAGAAAAGGAAAGAGAGATAATCAGGACTTGGACTAACTCTGGCAGAACAACTCAAAATTTGCTAAGTAGTGAAAATTGGAAAGAGGGCTTAGGTTATGGAGAGGATAAGAATGATAAAGGAACTGTAGAAATTAAGCCTGTTGTTAAGCAAAAGCCAAAGTTAAAACCTGTTAAGTTTGTAACTGAAAAGTCTGATAATGATAAATCAAAAGTTAGAGAGGGATTAACTTCTGACAAACTAAAACAGGAAAAGACAGCTGAAGTAAACATATGCTTAATGACTAAGAAGCAGCTTAAGCATAAGCTGAAAGGTGTTAAGAATGCAAACAAGGTAAAATCACCTAGGAAAAATAGGAATGGAAAGGAAGGTGTGAATATAAGCAATGATTATAAACCTGTTCCTGATGCTCCTAGGAAAATATGTCATAACTGTGGAAGTTCTAACCATCTGGCTTCTTTTTGCAGGAAGAATAAGAACATTAACTCCTTACCTTCAAAATCAGGAGTTAAGAGTCAGTCTGTTAGATATAAACCACAAAATCCTTGTTTTCATTATGGTAGTTTATGGCATTCCATTTATACTTTCAAGGAATATCATAGTTTGTACTATGATTATTATCAAATAAAACCTTCTTTGAAGAAAGTTTCCATTGTTCCTTCTAGTGTAAATTCTGATACAAAGTCTGATAGTGTAAATTCTGATAAGAAAAATGTTAACATAAACTCTGATGCTAAATCCGCTGCAAATGTTAACAAACTTGATAAGGCCAAAGGATCCAAGCAAGTCTGGGTCCTTAAAACTAATCATTAGTGGTCTTTGTGATTGCAGGGCAACAGGAAAAATATTCTAGTTCTGGACAGTGGATGTTCAGGACATATGAATGGAAATAAGGCCCTGCTATCAGACTTTGTGGAGAAAACAGGCCCAAGTGTTTCTTATGGAGATGGCAACATTGGAAAAACATTGGGATATGACAATATTAATGTTGGGAATGTCATCATTAAAGAAGTAGCTCTGGTCTCAGGACTTAAACACAATCTGCTGAGTATAAGTCAAATCTGTGACAGAGGTTATCATGTTGATTTCTTTGAAGAACACTGTGAAGTTGTGAGTAAATCTAAAGGCAAAGTTGTTCTGAAAGGATACAGGCGTGGTAACATTTATGAAGCTAAGCTTTCAACAAGTACTGATGGTTCTGCAATCTGTCTGATGAGTAGAGGATCAATTGAAGAAAGCTAGAATTGGCACAAGAAACTCTCTCATTTAAATTTCAACAACATAAATAAACTGGTCAAGAAAGATCTTGTGAGAGGACTTCCAAAGTTAGTATTTGCTCCTGATGGCCTTTGTGATTCTTGTCAGAAGGCCAAACAAAGAAAATCTTCATTCAAGAGCAAGACTGAATCATCAATTCTTGAGCCTTATCATCTACTACATGTTGATCTATTTGGTCCAGTAAATGTCATGTCTATTGCAAAGAAGAAATATGCATTGGTCATAGTGGATGAGTTCACTAGATACAGATGGGTGTATTTCTTGCACACAAAAAGTGAAACTGCATCTATCTTGATTGATCATGTCAAACATCTGGATAAATTGGTCAAAAATTCTGTGAAAACCTTAAGGAGTGATAATGGCACTGAGTTCAAGAATTTGCTAATGGAAGAGTTCTGCAAAAACCATGGAATAAAGCAGGAATTTTCTGCTCCTGGAACTCCACAGCAAAATGGAGTTGTTGAAAGGAAGAATAGAACTCTCATTGAAGCTGCACGTACAATGCTTGAAGAAGCAAAGCTTCCAACCTATTTCTGGGCTGAAGCTGTGCAGACTGCTTGTTTTACTCAAAATGCAACACTCATTAACAAGCAAGGAAAAACACCATATGAGATGGTGAAGAAAAAGAAGCCAAATCTGAAGTACTTTCATGTATTTGGATGCAAGTGTTTTGTTCTCAAGACTCATCCTGAACAGCTATCAAAGTTTGATCTAAAAGCTGATGAAGGAATCTTTGTTGGATATCCACTTTCCATAAAAGCCTTCAGAGTCTATAATTTGAGAACAAAAGTGGTCATGGAATCTATCAATGTCTCCTTTGATGACAAGAAGATTACTGGTCTTGAAGATTTTATTGACCATGATCAGCTGAGATTTGAAAATGAAGACTCAAATTCTGATGCTGAAAATCCTGACAGTCTAAGTCCTGATACTGTAAATTCTGATGGATTAAACTCTGATGTTATTGAAACTATGGTGACTACGTCAAAGGAAGATGCACCTGTGCAGGGGGAGCATACTCAAGATCTTACCACATCTAAAGAAACATCAGAACATACGTCGGGATCTTCAAAATCTGATTCGTCAAGTTCTGATAAGCCAAGTTCTGACAGTGCTGAAAATCTAAATTCTAAAGAATCCAACTCAGAGAGCATAGTTTCAGGGGGAGCTTCAGAAAATGAAAATGAAGACAGCATGGATCATGGGGGATCATCCAGTTCTAGAGAAAACCTTCCATCTGCAAGGAAGTGGACAAAATCATATACACCTGATTTGATAATTGGAAATCCCGATGCAGGTGTCAGAACTAGAACAGGTACTTCAAACGAATGTCTTTACAATTCTTTTCTCTCTTAGACTGAGCCAAAGAAAGTGGAAGAAGCTCTTCAAGATGCTGATTGGGTGCAAGCAATGCAGGAAGAGTTACATGAATTTGAAAGAAACAAAGTCTGGACCCTAGTGCCAAGACCAAAGAATAGATCTGTTGTTGGTACAAAGTGGGTATTAAGAAACAAAACTGACAGTGATGGCATAATTACAAGGAATAAGGCAAGGCTGGTTGCAAAAGGATATTCTCAACATGAGGAAATTGATTATGATGAAACATTTGCACCAGTTGCTAGGTTAGAAGCCATAAGGATATTTTTGGCTTATGCTGCTCACAAAAAGTTTACTGTCTTTCAAATGGATGTGAAAAGTGCTTTTCTCAATGGACAATTGGAGGAGGAAGTATATGTTGAACAATCTCCAGGCTTTGTAGACTCCAAACATCCAGATTATGTCTACAGGCTTGATAAAGCACTTTATGGACTTAAGCAAGCTCCTAGAGCATGGTATGAGACTTTAGCTCAGTTTCTTCTGGAAAGTGGATTCAACAAAGGAACAATAGACAAAACACTGTTCTACCTCAACCATGGAAAGGACTTACTTCTGGTCCAGATTTATGTTGATGATATCATTTTTGGGTCTACAAATGACAGACTTTGCAAGAAGTTTGCCAAACTGATGCAGTCAAGGTATCAGATGAGTATGATGGGGGAACTTAGCTATTTTCTGGGCCTTCAAGTCAAGCAGAATGAAGAAGGCACTTTTATTTGACAAACTAAGTACACCAGAAACTTGCTGAAGAAATTTGGAATGCAAGATTGTTCAAGTGCATCCACTCCCATGGCCACTGCAACAAAACTGGATAAGGATACTGGTAAATTAGTAGATATTACTGATTATAGAGGTATGATTGGCTCTCTACTCTATCTAACTGCTAGTAGACCTGATATCATATATGCTACCTGTCTCTGTGCAAGATTTTAAGCAGATCCAAGAGAACCTCACTTAACAGTTGTTGTAATAACCCCAAAATTTTGAACTTTTGTAACCCTTATGAATAGTGTTTTAGCTGAATGAGAAAACTTTTCATGCCACACTATGTAGGGGTTCTGTTATGGATATTCTGAGTTTTTATTAGTACTCTATATGATATATAAGTGTATGTAAAGATCGTCATAATCCAATTCCGAACACTTTGGTTTTTCCCGGAAATCCACTAGATACGGAAAGAATTGAGTATAAGGTAACAGGATAAAAAGGATTTAAATTAAAGGATTATAATAGAGGATCATAAAAAGGAATATAATGTATTGAGAAAGGTTAAGGGAACCTAAGTAATAAGATCCCGGGTATGATCCCTCAAACGATAAACGAAAACGAAAGTTAAGCGAACCGTATAACAGATCAGCGGTCATTAGGCAAACAATTAGAAGCTAATCAAAGAGATTAGTGGGGATGATGTCATCCAACCAATAGAAAGAGGACAAAGGAGGGATGATGACATCACAAAGTGATGCAAGCATGACATAAGAGGGAAGGAAATGTGGTGGAATATTAACCACACAAAATCAAGGGTAAATGGGTAATTGACCTAAAACAAAACAAAACTAATTCAACCAACCAAGAAAATATTCATTTTCATCAAAACAAAAACACAAAATTCTCCTTCATCCTCCCTTTGCTCTCGGCTTTTGCCATTTTCAAAGAAAACAATTTTCAAAATTCAAGTTCAAGGCTTCCTAAATTGGTAAGATAATTCCCTAGTCATCCTTATGCATAGTTATGGCTATCTTATGAGTTTAAGCCTTCAATTCTTTCTCAATCTTCTTCAAGAAATCAATGAAGAAGACAATGAATAGTGACTTCAAGAATTTTAACTTGATTTTCTTGTTTTTCCTTTAAGATCCAAGCTTTCCTAAGACTCCTCAAGGCTTCTTAAGGCTTCCTAGCTACTCACACCACTTCAAGGAAGGTATATCATCTCCAAACCCTAGCTTTACTTTGTTAAATAGGATGATTCTAGTTGTTATGGTGATATAGTAGCTTAATGCTTGTTGGTTTAGAATTTGGGTTGGAGTGGTAGTGAAATGGATGGTGAATCTTGTTGTTTTGGTTAAAAGAACTTAAGTATAGTTAAATTCAAGCTTAAGCATAAGTATAAATGTTAATATTGAATTGATTGGGGCTGTTAGGATGTGGTATGGATGGAGTTTGGATTGGGATGTGATTGTGGCTTGATTATGGGTTGAATAGGAAGGGTATAAAATTGGGAAATCGCGTAAACATAGTCGTCGTAATGTCCGATTTACTTTAGACTGCTTTTGTTCATAACATCAGGACCCGAGAACCCCCTGCTAGATGTTGACCATTGCCATGTTTAGATATCTCATGTTACGAGCTTCATTTTGATATGTAGTTCGTTTGATTCCGATATACGGTTTAGGAGAAACGACCGTTTTAAGTAACGGCGTTTCGCGAACGAAACTTTTCCCCTCGCCTTACTTTGAAATATAGGTTAAAGACCAAAAAGGGTTAATTAATGTATGAAACAATTATGGTAAGAGTGTTAGGCAGTTGATAAGACACTCGTGAAGGAATCGCCTTAAAACTCGTAATGGTTAAATTATTAAAAATGGTGGAGCCGAGGGTACTCGAGTGACTTAAGAGAATCAGTAAGCGCAAAACAAGCGTTAGAGTCTAAGTTAGTTAAAGTATAGATTTACAAGTGACTTTGGTTTAATTCCAACTTACTTGTTGTTTATAGGTTACCAGACTCGTCCCGAGCCATTTATCACCCCCAGTCGCTCAGGCAAGTTTTCTACCCGTTATACTGTTGTTGTGATGTATACACTTGTATATGCATTATCTTGTGATAGATGCATAATGGTAATTAGAAAATTCTTGCGATATATTGTAGCATGTAATATGGTATATATGCATGCCTGTTTCGTATTCTTGCCATATATATCTGTTGATTCAGTTGATAATACCTATGCTAGAGAATAGCGGTAAATTACATATACCCTTAGTATAGGGACCCAAGGGTGAAAACATTTTCTAAAACCGGGAGTTGAGGATCCCGAGTAGATTTGATATATATATATATATATATATATATATTTATATATATATGGTTATAGTTTTCAAAACTATTAATCGAATAAGGTTTATTCGATAACTTTATTTTATTAATGAATATTAACTTGAATATTCATTTGAGGATGTATGACTCAGTTATTTTATTTAATGAATATTATTTATAATATTCATTCGAGGTATTATGACTCCGCTTATTATTTAATAATATTCTTTAATTTATTAAAGAATAATGTTTCGATAATCAAACTTATTTTCGATTATTCAAATAAAGATAGTACTTTTGTATAAGTATATCTTTGATTATTTAATTTTCATTCAGGTAAGAGTTTTAAAACTTCTACTTCAATTATTTTATAAAGATTATTCTTTATGGGAATATTATTTTAATAATAATATTCAGTTATTTTTTTTATATTGAGACTGATTTACTTCATTAAATCAGCATCATTCCAAACACTCTTTAAAGTGTTTTCAAGTCTTTAAAATGATTTTCAAAAGTTAGAGCGGATCCCAAAACTCATTTTTATATTTAAGATCTTCCTTTTAAAAAAAGGGATTTAAATACTCGCTCAAAACCTGAGGGATCCGGCTCTGTGGTGTGTTTTATATTCGCAACAAGGTTGCTGTCTCGATAAAAGAATTTTGATTACTTACCCAACACTCGGGAAGTAAAATTCTTGGAATAAGTTAATCCATTAACAGGCATCGCCTGGGGAATATCGGTGAGTTTTCCTTTCCAACTAGATACGACTTCTTGATGGAGCCGTATCAACAAGTTTTTACTTGGGGAAAGTGGGGACGAGCTTTACGTTTCAGAGTCATGGATTTCATCTGAACTAGGAGTGGCGTAAGTGGCCGAGTAGCGCCGGCCCAGCCTTATTATATTGGCCCAAATGGCCTGGAAGTTCCGCTAAGGCGGTCCATTCCTTAGGAGTTCAGTGTTCGGTTGACAAGTAAATCCGACAGGTTCTCCTCTACATGTAGAAAATGGTGGGGTTGTACTACTACGACTGATCATCGTAAGTGGTCTTCCTGGCGCGGTAAACTCCCGTAATGAGTTCATCATCCAATTGGATATTTCTGCAACACTACCCAGAGCACTTCGATAGAAAGGCTACGGTTGGGCGATTGTTGAGTGTTGGCAGGGTCAAGTTTTCAAAATGATGTTTGCATCAAATGAAGTATCTCATAACTTCATTTTATTTTGATGATATTTTAAAGATTGAATCTATTCAAGTATTATTTTGTAGTCTCATCTATGTGATGAACTGTTGAACTAATTATAACTTGAACGGTGGTAGTTCAAGTAGTATTTAGAAAAGATATAAGTATATTGGAGTATCTTGTAACTTCATCTTTTAAAAACTTATATCTAGTAAATGATTATCTTATGCATGTCAAAGATTTTCAGAAAAACGTTGAGTTAAGGTTAGATATATGAGATCACCTTGCAATGATAGTTTTATACAGTTATAAACTGGAACTCTGTGTATATTATGTATGGAAGAGGACTTCCAAGATTTTGAAAAGTATATATGTATATGTACTGAATATTTTGCGACTTCATCGCATTAAGATATCAAACTTGGTTCATTTCTTTTGACCAAGACTTTCATGAGTACTATGAGAAGGGTCATATATTGTTAATCATTATGCATATTATTTTGGTGGGCTTGCTGCTCACCCTTGCTTTCTTCTTTCATCACACAACAACAGATAGAAAAGATGAACAAGACCAAGCTCCCGATTCGCAAGCGATTAGGAAACGTTCCGCAGTTTCCTATAGGCGTTGATGTCGCTGTAGCTGAGGTAGGAACTACCAATAGGCTAGGCTTTCAACTTATGATGTACCAGACTTATGTATAATTATGAATTGTAATAATGGCAAAGAAATGTAAATTTATTCAGAAACCTTTTTAAGGTGTATTGACATATAATTGTGGAATAAAACGACTTGTGATTATTTTTGGATATTCATCTCTGAGACTATAACTTGTGGTGTGTGTGTTTATTGTGGGGTCACAGTACAGAGTAATTGATTGTGTATTAAGATTGGGTGTTGTTAAGGGAAATGGAACTCGTGACAACCCGGATCCCCGACCCCAGATTTGGGGGTGTTACAGTTGTGAAAAGAATTTTTAAGTATCTTAAAGGAACAATTGATCTGGGATTGTGGTATCCTAGAGAATCAGATTTTAAACTAATAGATTACTCAAATGCAGATTTTGCAGGTTGTAAAATTGACAGGAAAAGCACAAGTGGAAGCTGCCAATTTCTTGGAGGCAGATTGGTTTCTTGGTTCAGCAAGAAACAAAAGTCAATTTCCACATCAACTGCAAAAGCAGAGTATATTGTTGTAGGAAGCTGTTGTGCACAGATTCTTTGGATGAAGAATCAGTTACTGGATTATGGGTTAACATATTTCAAAATCCCTATTTACTGTGATAATCAAAGTGTTATTGCTATGACAGGTAATCCAGTTTAACACTCTATCACAAAGCACATCAGCATCAGGTACCACTTCATAAAGGAACATGTGGATGAAGGTACAGTGGAATTGCACTTTGTTCCAACAGATCAACAACTAGCAGATATCTTCACCAAACCATTGTTTGAAGCCACTTTTACAAGATTGGTAAATGAACTTGGAATGGTTTTAGGTTCTTTCTCTAAATCTGCTTAGTCTTGTTCTGTTATATCAGACTTTATGATCAGTATTTACAGAATTTAATCTCTTTGTGTATTCTGTGCTTAATTGATAATGTGTTTAAGTACTGACTGTTGTCTGATATATGTTTCTAAACTCTGATAAGTGATATGTCTGTTTAAGTAACTATTCAATCATATGAGGATAACTGTGCTAGATGCTGACCTAGTAGTCTTCAATAAACAAATGATCCCATGTCAGAAGTAATTATTTCTATGGAAATCTATTGACACAAGCAAATTCTGATAATTGAGCTTAGTTGAGTTTACTTTGTTTATCTTATTACTAAGTCACAAATTAGAATAATGCTACTCATCTGTTAAGTTCTGATACTAGTACATCTGCTGAATGCACTAAGTGCTGATAAACCTCACTTATCAAAAGAAAAAGCAAAAGGATCAAAGAATAAAATCAGGTACTCTTTTGAGATCTAGAGTAAAAATATGGAAGGGACGACCCAAGTGCATTGCTGGTATTAAGTAAATATGCATTAGAAAAGCAAAATATTTTCTTGGTGACTTTTCACACTCTATGATTACTGGAGAAATACTCTGATGATAGCATAAATTCTGATAAGCAGTCGTGACTCACTTACACTCAGAAGCCACTATGAAATGGAATTTAAAAAGATGCATAAAATTAGCACAAAATAGTTGAGGTGGACTCAAGCATGAACTTATTCAACAGTAGGTTTCAGAATAATGACAGCTCTTTAGCAAAGTTTTAGTTATGCCTTATTTCTAAGATGTACTGAAGTGACTTAGACTTTATTCTTTGTCTGACATTTAGCTTAATGCACACACTAATCACTCCATATGAATGATGAAAATTACTGTGGTGGTCTATGTTGTTTTAGATAAACAGTCATTGTGTCACTTTGCACAAATTCTGAGGACAAGTTCTGATTGCATGTTCTGATGATTAAGTTCTGAAGAATATAACTCAGAACTTGTATGAGGACTTACTAAGATAGGCATTCATTTTTCGAGTTAAGAAATTATGTTCCAATGACTGTTAAGTTCTGATATAAGTCTAAGTTCTGATATTACAGTCTAATTCTTTACGTGACTTATCTGTGGATAAAATTTGATAACAGACTCGGTTCAAACTAGAATATATTGCAGTGGAAGATTAATAGTCACTATGGATAGGGTTATTGGTATTCGTACTTGAACAGTCAACTTTTACTTGCTTCTTGTGCGCATTAAACCATATTTTCTCTTTCCAATGAATGTTTTTCTTTTTCCAAGTCTGGGGAGACGAGGTAGAATTAATTCTACCTGTCAGCATTAAATTGCTTTGCGTCTCCTGGCATTCTCTTGCCTATATAAGCAACCACTTCACATCAGCCTTCCCATCAAATCTTTTCTCCCAACCTCACCTTACCTTCATACTTTTTCTTTCAAAAACACCATGGTCAGATACAACATGTTTTTGAACTACGAAACCTTCAATATGGAGCTAAGCTGTGCCGATTGGCAGCAGGAATGGCACGTCACTGCCATTCCTGATGAGATATGGGACTCTGTCCCACAGGAGGTACTCACCCACCTCCTGTTCTTCTATATGGATTACCATCGCCATCTGGAGCGTTTGGAGGAGGAAAGGCTGGAAGCTCTCCGCCAGCAAGAGCGAATCATTCGACTCGCCATTCTGTTTGTCGAGAGTAGGAAGAAGAAATGATTTATTTTCTTCTTCATTTTTTTTTTCATCATCAGTCGTGCCCTGCTTCTTGAGCTAGGACTAAGGCTGTTGACGTTAGGTTTAGCAGCTTAGGGAAATCTTGTACTAGTACTGATGTAATTTCAATTTCATGAATGTATTCACTTGATATATTAATGAAATTTGTTCTTGTCTCAAGATTTTGTCTCTAAGTTATTTTGTAATGCATTGATAAATCCTGATAAATATTCATATTCTGATGACCATATAAATTCTGTTTTAATTTAAGTTCTGATTTTACTTTATCAGTACTTACTTATCTGATTTATCTTGGTCATTTTCACTTGATTTATTTTCAAAATATTAATGTTGCAGTAAAAAATAGTTAAATAAGTGGGAACAGTTTCAATTTTGAATTAAAACTGTTTCACCTTAATTAATGGAATATCTAGGTAAGTGCAACGGTTTTTCCTTGAAAAACGGCAAGTGGGTAAGTAATGATTACTGTTTTCTCGAGCCCAGTAACTATCCGTTATTACTGCATGTCTAACAGGTGTCCAACGGTAACATTTTTTTTCAGAGTATAAGAAAGAGAGAGGATTTTTTTTTAATCTTTTATTTCCCTTCATATTTTTTCTCTCTACTTGTTTTTACTCTCCTTCTTCTTCTAACGTTGGTTTTTCATACAGACATTTTATCAAACACCTAACAGGCACTTTTAAATCTAAATTTTTCACATGGCACCTAAGGATTTAATCATTGATGGAGCTAAATTTGTTCCAAACAACTATGCTGCAATTCTTGATCATGCTGAAGCTCCATCTGAATTGCATTTTGTGCAAGATCTTCTTGCACACAGTGAGATTGGGTATGCATTGACCCAGCCTTCAGTCTTTTCGAGCCAACAAGTTCTAACGTTTTAGCGGACTGGGCACTTTGATAATGGTGGTACACATGGCACTCCTAGTATTGTTTTCGAAGTGGGTGATTCTTCATATGCAGTCACTCCTGGTACAATACGCAGGGCTCTACATCTCCCAGAAGGATGTACCTTTTCAATTCCAGAGGAATCAGCTCTTCAGGAGTTAATGGCCAATTTGGGGTATGAACAGAGTTTGGCAAAACTTGGGCAGTTGAAACGGGCTCATATCAGAAGAGAATGGAGCTTCTTCTTCGACTACATCACTAAAGCTTTTGGAAACAAGTGTTTGAATTTTGATGCTATCCCAATTATGAGGCAGCACATCGGGTACGCTGTTATAAACCAAACTCATTTTGACTTTGCAACTGCTATAATTGGTTTTATTGGGGATAGGATGACAGAGGATAGGAATGTTGTTTACTTTGCTAGATTCTGTCAACTTATATATACTTTTTGTATTGATGAACCTCAATTAGTCAGTTCCTCAACTCCACCTTTTAAGGTTGCAAAACGCTACTTTAATGACCTGATAAATGCTGACACTAAGAAATCAGTGGTTAGACCTTTACAGATTCCTCAGTCTGTAAAACAGATCTTAGTAAATGCTGATTCTGATACTTATAGATCTGTTTATTCTGATGTCCAACCAACAACAACCTCCCAAACATCACAACCATCAGCACCTACCACTCATTCTACTCAACCAACCCTCAGGCAATATATCAAATCCTATATCTCCACTTCACAGACTGTTCAACCCTCATCCTCAGCACCTACTGTGAATCCTTCCTCTTCCAAACCTAAGAGGACAAAGACTGTTCCTCAATCACCTCAAAAGAGAAGGAGGATTGCTTTGAGAGATGAATATGATACTGAGGAACAGGTTCCTTCTTCAGAACCTATTGTTAATGCAGCTGAGAAAGAGACTTCTCAGAAGGATTCTGGAATTGGGGGATCTAGGCTTCTCAAGAGGCTTAGAAGAATGACAGTTCCTGCAACTCCCAAGGAATCCAAATCTACAAAGAGATACAAGAAACAGAGGGCAAATAGGCCAGTTTCAGATGATGAAGAGGAAGCAGCTAAGGAAGGGGATCAGGAATCTCTGATCTCACAAGAAAAGGAATTTGCTAAAGTTACTTCTTCTCCATCGACTCCATCTAAGGAAGCTGTTTCTGAAAAGGCCAACACACCATCTGTATCTCCTGTTGATCCAGGCACAAGTGCTGATATTGATGTTCAAAACTTGGTTGTGCCTGAAGTAATTCTCTTAGAAGCTCCAACAGAAACTAATCAACAACACCTGTTACTGATGCTGTTCAAACTCCAGAGTTATCTACAACACCTTCTCTGCATCTAGATGCTGATGATCAGACTTTAGGTGAGCATCAGGATATGGCTGTTGATCAGAACTTAGAACCAGATCAGCAATTAGAGGATTTTGAAGCCTCCATTGCTACTCACACTGTTGTTTTATCAAAAGATACTGATTCTGTAAGTTCTGATGCTGCAAATGCTGGAGATACTGGTGATGCTGCTCCAAATGCAGATGCTGATGCACCAGGTCCTTCAGGACATGCTCCTCAACAAACTATTCTTAAGTCTGCACTTGTTAAGAAGTTTGTTACCGGAGAAGCACCAGTGCCTTGGAGTGAAACTCCTACTGGACAGGAGTGGACTAAGGAATGGAACTCAGTTTCCTGTGTTCCAACTGAAAAGCATCTTGCTGAGCACTTGACTAAAGCTGATGAAATGTTAAATTCTGATGATTTCAAAACCCAGCTTAGAGTCACTACATTGAGTACTAAACATCTAAAAGGTCTTCATTCAACTACTCATGCAGAGCTACAGAAGATTCGGGAAGAATTTATTAAACAAGATCAAGTTCACAAGATTGATAAGAAATAATTCTTCAAACCTACCTTTGACAGGATTGCTTTTATTGAGAAGACTCAAAAGAAACAACAAGCTCAGATTGATGATATTCTGAAAAATCAAGCTTCTCAGCAATCTCAACTTACTGAAATCCAAGCCTCAGTGGAATTTCTTGTCCCTCTCCTATTACCTGCTGATGCCAAAAAGGGGGAGAAAGTAATTAAGTCCAAATGCAAGACTGACAAGACACTGAAAGGGAAGGATGATGAAAAGGATGATCAAGGAAACTCTGGAATGGGTAGAGGTCATAGTCAAGGTAGAGGTTTCACATCAAGAAAAGCTGAAATCACAAGTCACATGACAAGTTCTGATACTGGGAAAAGAATAAGTTCTGCTACTGGTAAAAGGATAAGTTCTGATGAACTTTTAGATCTTGATGAGGAAATGTCAAGACAGTTATTTCTTCAGGAAAATCCAGGAATGGACTTGGAGAGTTTAATGGAAGAAGAATCCAGACTTAAATCAGAGAAAGTCACATCTAAATCTGAAGCTTCTGGTAAAAAGCCACTTCCAAAACTCAAAGGCATTGTGATCAAAGAAAGGACACATACTGAAGCAACATTGGCTAAATCACAACCGCAGATAGATCCAAGATCCAAGGGTAAAGAAAAGGTTGGTGAACCTATCAAGGTTTATGTGCCTCCTAAGGATGAAGAAATTATTGATGAAAAGGATGATCTTGCTCTGACTTCAAGAAAAGTTCTTAAAACAACCTCTGACATGCCTCAAGTTGTTCAGAGTCAAGAAACTATAAGTTCTGATATTCAGAAGAAGCAAGTAACCTCTGACATAGCTCAAGTTAACTTGATAACAGAAGATAGACCAAAAACACTCCTACCAGGATTCACTAAAGCAAAACAGACTCAACCTTTGAAGACTACTGCAAGTGGTTTTGAAGCTAGAGTAGTTACTGGAAAGGAAGCAAGAGATAAAACTGGATTGGGAAGTGCTGATGAAAGGAGAATACAGAACACTACCAATGATCCAACTTCCTTGAGTGAACCAGGTATTGGAGCAACTCCTGAGAGATTGAATCAACTGGAATCTGTACAAATGGTTTATCATACCTACTTGAAAGAATACATCTTGTTGTATTTCATGATAGATGGTAGGGTTTATCATATAAGGCAAAATGCCATTCCATTGAAGTATTTTGAAGAATTGGAGCATGTACTATTCTTACTTCAAGTGGATGACAGATTGACAGGAACTGCTGCAAACTATTTGAAGGATCAGATTCAGAGATAGAAAAGGTTTTATTCTGTTAAGTCTGACAGCACATATGTTCCAAAATACAGAGATCACAAGGGTGATATAGTTGAAATGAAGCCCAATTTTTCTCAAATTATAACTACCTTTCTAGGGTACAGGGCTGTGGAATTCAATCTTGAGTCTGATAAAGCTTATTTGATTAGACTGGATGAGGATATAAGAAAAGCAAAGATTAATGATCTCAGGGCTGCAATCTTTCAAATTGGTGAAGATACTGCAGAGCTTAAAGATGCCAAAAGGAGAATGATTGATGAACTTAGATATGCTGAGAGATGTTTGTTGAAGAACTATCTTAGAACAACTCCTGACATCAGAGAGATCAGAAGATGAAGCCAAGTGAAAGATCTACAACTGCTTAAATTCTGATATTTATACAGACTGAAGTTGTTATCAAAAGTTAAATATTGGTAAAGCTTTAAGGACTGTAAGTTGTAGTTATCTAGTCTAATTCTCATGCATTTGTACTTAATGTTTTTAACATCATCAAATATCTGTTAAACTTGTATATTATGCTAATTTACAAGTTGGGGGAGATTGTTAGATATATTTGATAATGTCATGGCTAATATGATTTATGTTTAGTTTTCAGATCTTACTTAACAGGACAAATCAGTACTTAACTGGGAATCAGTACTTATACTGGAAGTCAGAACTTAAGGATATCAGTACTTATATTATCAGGAGATAATCATCAGAAGTTGGATATCAGAACTTAAGTGCTGAAGGACGATTAGATAAGGAAAGTAGCTGATTAAAGGAAAGAAGATCGAGATAAACATAAGAAGAGATATGCATGAAGAAGGAGTTCCGTGAAGAATGGAATACTTGGAAGAAAAGATATCTGATTGATATATTTTAGGAAGCAGAATTATATTCCATATCAATTAGCGATTATCTTGTAACTGTGTAGTATATAAACACAGTCATAGGGTTTACACTATAAGTGTTATTATATTCGAGAAGATTATTCATTGTAACCCTAGCAGCTCTCGTGATATTTGTTCATCACTGAGAGGTAACAGTTCCATACTGTAACAGAGTTTATTGTTTCAATAAAGTTTGTTTCCTGTTACTTAAGATATTAAAGTTCGATTTGATTGTATTATACACTGTATTCACCCCCTCTACAGTGTGTGTGACCTAACAACCCTATTTATATATAATTGTGTGTTTATAATTAAAATTTAAATTTTGTGGAATTATAAATATGGATGATCTATATGACTGAGTGCCTATAAACTAAGTGTTTAATATATTAGTTTATATAAAATTTTTTAAAAAGAAAATCTTCTCATTTAGTATTTTTAAATGATAATCAAAAGTACTTCATTTTATATGAAAAATCGATTTTAAAAATCTTTTAACAATAAATTTTCAAATTTTATACCATTAAATTTCTAAAATTATAAGCTATTTTAGGATATTTATTTTATGATTTATGGAGGTGCATTTATATTTATAAAAATTGTTTTATAAAAATTAATTAAATTTTAAATTATAAATTACTTAGTTGCCCATGCATGCAAATACCCTCCAATTCAATTTAAAGGGCATAAGAGACAATTCATACCCTACTAACCTTCTTCTATCCACCAAAAGACTAAACTACCCTTGCATGCACTTTTGCTTGGTTATTGGAGAAGGGCACTTTCGTACATTCTAAATTCCACTATTGAATTAGTGCATGATGAAACATAAAGAGAGGAGTTAACCCAAAACCACACTCCACTCAAGCTCATCATTTTCACTCTCAAATTTTCTCTCCACCCCCTCTCTTTTTCTTCATTCAGCCGAAGCCCCTTCCCCCATTACCTTCAATTTTTCTTCATCAAATCCTTGCCATTCTAGTGCAATTCCATTACCCATTCATACAATATACACTTTACAAGAAGTTCCATGCTTAGGAGATGAAGTTTAATGCTTGCATGTCTTGATTTTATGTGATCTCCAAAGAGAAAGTCTTAATTCATGTGGATTAAAGAGTTCTCTATGAGATATACTTTTTATGTGCATAAACTAAGTGTTTCCATGCATAAAACTCTTTTAAAACCTTTGCATGCTACTGGTCTTTAGTTTTAATGTCATATTCTACTTTGCATGTTAGAGTTAGGGCATTATTTTCAAGTATAATAATGTTATATATGCTCTTCTTTTCGAAAATGTACATGCATGCTTAGTTTGTGTTAAATTCGACCTTATATGTGCTTAAAACGAATTATTTCCTTGATATTATGCTTGATCTTAGTTTTTAAAAGGTAGTGTGCATGATCTTTTGAAGTAGTTAAGTATTTTAAGTCGAATTTATGAGCTAATAACCCTCTTATTTAGTCGAACTTGATTTAGTGATCATCTTGAGTTGCATGTTAAGTTTTATTTTGCATGTTGGTACTATAGGGCATGGATGATCTCCATTATTGGTTGAGGCCTTAGTTTAGAGTCTTATAGTAGTAAATTTTCCTTGGTTGAGATTTAATTCATGGTTTTAAAGTGGGAGTTAAGGTGGAAAGGCTAGGATAGAATCCTGAAAATTTTTCCAGATTTGCATGTGAGTTTTGTGTTGATTTTGAATGGGCATTTCTAAGGCATTGTTAGGCCCAAGCCACAGGGAGTTAATATTTGGGGTATAAATGAGTCTAGAAGTAACAAATTAGAGAAACCCAACCATTTAGTGAGGTGCACACACCAAAATTTAGAATCTGTCCAGCAGGGGACAGTTTTGTTGCAACTTAGAAATGAGGAGTTTGACCATGTCATGGGTAGGCCCTCACTAGGACTTGGTTAGCGCTAGTTAGAGGGAGTGTCAGAGGAGTTTTTCCAACCATATTTCATAGTAATTGAGTTAGAATCATGTGTCATAAGTTAGTGCAAAACACGACACTTTTCTGTCCATAAAACAGGGGAATATTGGACTTTAAGCTTAGGCCCAGGTAGGCCCAAGCTAGGCCCTCGAGCCACACCAAGTTTGAGAGTTGCCTTATGGTCATAAGAGTCTAGTGTAGAAGTTTGAGATGTAAACTTGAAGTTTAAGGGTGTCAATTGTACTCATAAACCCATTGGTGTCACCCTAAAATCACTATAATGAGCAAAATCACTTAACCTTTAGTTTTAGGGCACTTATGAGTGAGGCCTAGGTTGACCATCATAGTTTTAAGATAATATGAGGTCAGTATAGTGTAAGGCCTAAGTCAGGGTCCATAAGAACTTGATGGTTTAGAAAAGGCACTTCGAGTTATGAGGACGATATTACGAGTTTTGGCTAGTTTAGCATAACTAAGTGACTTGAGTAAGTGGAGTGAGATCATCCAAACCTAGTGATGCAATATAGTGTGTATGGATATATTATTATGTACTAAAATGAGCTATATGAACATGAGTGGCTATGTGAACTATTATGCTCATAAAGTAATTATAAGTGTTTATGTGTATGTAGGCCTAAGTGCCAATGTGCGTAATTTCGATTTATAATTAGGTTGAGTTAGTGAGTATATATTATAATGAGGATATTATTATTTTGTGTAGGCTCTCGAGACGAGGGTAAACTTGCAATTAAAGTTGAGTGAAGCTCCAGTTGCTCCCACCTGCCAGTCAAGTCAAGCCTTTCTCAAGGCAAGTGTTTCAATCTACCTTTTTATTTATACTGCAAGGTAGTGTTAACCCAGCTTATATATATGATGCGAGTATTCTAATTCACCTTGATATATATGATCCAAGTGGTTTCAAATCTATCTTTCGTATTATATGCAAATTCCATGAACCCTCAAGAATATATTACAAGTAGTTTAACTTTGCTTGGAGATTTCTATGCAAGTAATTCAAAAGTCATACCATGCTAATATACCAAGTAATTGTGATATGGAACCCTGTGCAAGTTATACTCAATAACCTTATCTTGATACGTAAAAGTCAGCTATCCCTTAAAAGTCATTCATAATTGCTTGATAACCCTATTCTTACTCCTAAAACATGATACCTTGTTATCCTTTGAACTGATGCTCACCTTCTTTATATTTCAATACCCATGTCTTATCTGGAACCATTACCTTGAACCTAGTTTGACTTAGTTCCTTCATATTATCCGATAACCCTGCTAAATCTCATTGTCAAATTCCTTGTGAATAGAAACCTTGCAATTCCCTTGATAAAGTATAGTCTAGTTGATCATGGCCTTGAAATTTAGTGGACCTATTCCCTGTGCTTCAAAGTTGATCTAGAACCCTTGATAAAGATGTTCACTGTTTAAGAAATTAACCGTCACTTAGCATCAGTTTTTTTAAAATAAAAAGATAAAATTTGGATTTCCAGTCCCAAAAGAGGACAAATATTTTCTTTAGATAGTGGATCTGGACTAAGATGCAAGTCCTTTCCGCTCTTAATTTGTAGGCTTAAAAGTTGCCTAGGGATCCCATTAATGTTCTAGAACCCAGCGAGGTTTGGGATTACTTCGCGGCTGATCACCGGCTTTAATCCGTAGCGTCATACAATGATTTTTGATAAAGAAATGGTTTTGAATGGTTTTATTACAATAAAAGATGCCATCACCCTAAAAGTTTATCTCTTGATACTGTATTGTTGAATCTTTTAATTCCATTGTTAATGTATTATTCTTGTTTATATATATTATAGCGTTTGTTGAGCATTAGGCTCACTACTTGCTTACCCTGATATTACAGCTAGCCGATTTGGTTAGATTCAAGCAGACAGCGCGTAAGACTTGTGATACTGATTCGTATGTTCGAGCTCAGGCAGTTGGTGATTTTGTGTATGAGGACTCGATATTGGAATAAGGTTGTAATAGTTAATAGTTTTGGGTTGTTCCAAACCCTAAACTGTAAAGATCTTGGATTCAGATATATTTACTTCCTTTTGTTAACTAATATAATTACTTGTATATTGTCTTTTGTAAATGTTTGGGGCGTGACAGGTTAGCGGATCCCAGGCTGAACACGCCTTAGGTCACTAGGCACAAATTCCCCTAGAACTTAATTGCTCGAGTATTAAAGAGCTCACCCGAAGTCAATTTTGCATAATCAGATACTAACACAATTTTTTTTCTTCATTTATTTTTTTTCTTCATTTTTTTCTTCATTTAATATTTTTTCTCTTTTCATTTCTGGAATGAGTGCGTTTCGCTCCATCTCATCCAACCGTAGACTACTCATAAATATGAGCGGCTACTAGCCTTTTGATGCCTAACTTTTATTAACAACTAGAAATGAAATCTCTGGTTTCCCCCAATTTTTATTTTAGTGCTCCTTCGTCATCAAGGGAATAACAAACATTCTAAATGCAAACAAGTGATTAAATTTCAACAACAAAACAAGTATGGCCCTGATCTAACCCAAAAGCACCTGATGAGACTTGTGAATATGTTTTACTTCGGAACATGCAAGTCAATTCATACGAACTTAATCATCCTTCTATTCATCATTACTACACCCAAATCCTACCAACCGAAAATAGCTCATCCTACGGGATCATGGTATATGATATGCAAATGCAACTAAATGGACTCACATAATAAGCATGAACAATTATACAAACAATTATGGCCTATATGAACAAATATGCAAAATTATGAATGAACTACCACTACACATGCAATATGATTCCTATATGAACACTATATGAACATGACTCAACTACGACTAATCCTTGAATTACCACCCCCAAACTTAAAATATTCAATGATCCCATTGAAGGTAATAATAAGGATATCAAAGGCATATCTAACTGTCGGCAGGATCACCCTCTTTGGGTGGAGAATCAGGAGGCGGATACACTGTGCTACCTCCAAAAACTGGCCAATCAACCTCGACACCAATGGCTCGAAAAGCAGTACCTAGAGCCTGTGTCAAGTCCTCTGTAAAATGACATTTATTTTGTTTTTTTCTGAACAGTGGGCAAGCGCGAGCACGCTGAAAGAGAGCGCGGGTGCGCTGAGCTACCGCCAAAAAAAATTTCTTTTCTTTTTTTTTATAAGCGACAATGCTCCAGAAACGCATGGGTTGCCTCCCACGAAGCGCTTGTTTTTTGTCCTTAGCTTGACGTGAAACTTCTAAAATCAAGTCGTAGCAAGAACGGCAAACCACGGTTCTTCTTCTTGCACCCTAAAAAGTTGCTCATCGGGGAAAGATTCGTTGATTAACGTGTTATCTTGTGAAGCTTTACCTTGATCTTCCAAACGTCATAGATGATCCGCTACCTGGTTTTCTGTACCTATCCTGTCTTTTATTTCCAACTCGAATTCCTGAAGCAAGAGAATCCTTCGAATCAATCGAGGTTTTGAATCTTTCTTCGAGACCAGATATCTAATAGCAGCATGATCAGTGTAAACCGTCACTTTTGTCCCAAACAAGTAAGATCTGAATTTCTCGAACCCCTAGATAATTTCCAAAAGCTCCTTCTCCGTAGTAGTGTAATTCAGCTGAGCACCATTAAGGGTTTTACATAGTAAACCACTTGGAAAATGTTCTTCTTTATCGGACCAAGAACTTCTCCAACTGCAAAGTCGCTAGCATCACATATCATCTCGAAGGGCTCATCCCAATTAGGTGTAGAATAGGCGCTGTAGTCAAACTCCTTTTCAAACTCTCGAAAGTAGCTAAAGATTCTTCAGGAAATTTGAAGGGAACATCCTTCTCCAATAAATTGCACAAGGGTTTAGAGATTTTGGAGAAGTCTTTAATGAATCACCGATAAAAACCCGCATGACCAAGAAAACTACAGATTCCTTTAACTGAGATTGGTGGATGAAGATTTTCAATAACCCCCACTTTTGCCTTATCTGCTTCCAGCCCTTTACTAGAGACTTAATGCCCAAGAATGATACCCTGTTGAACCATGAAGTGACATTTTTTCTAGTTAAGCACCAGATTGGTCTCAACACACATTTTCAGCACCAAGCTCAAATTATGCAAACACTAATCATAAGAAGACCTAAAATAGAAAAGTCGTCCATGAACACCTCCACATTAATACCAATCATGTTAGAGAATATGGCCATCATGCATCTCTAAAAAGTAGCAGGTGCTCCACAGAGCCCGAAAGAAACTCGACGAAAAGCGAAAGTGCCAAAAGGACAAGTAAAAGTGGTCTTCTCCTGATCTTCTGGGGCAATGCAAATCTGATTATAGCCTGAGTACCCATCCAGAAGGCAATAATACTCATGACCAACCAACATGTCAAGCATTTGATCGATGAATGGGAATGGAAATTGATCCTTCCTGGTGGGTTTATTCAGCTTCCGATAATCCATGCATACTCTCCACACTGTGACTATCCGAGTAGGGATGAGCTCATTCTTCTCATCAGCTACAACTGTAATGCCTCCTTTCTTGGGCACACACTGCACCGGGCTCACCCATGAACTGTCTGAAATAGGATAAATGATCCCTACATCCAGCCATTTAAGAATTTCTTTCTTCACCACCTCTTTCATGATATGATTGAGTCTTCTCTGATATTCAACGGTAGGTTTACTTCCTTCCTCAAGCAGAATTTTATGCATACAATAAGAAGGGTTGATTCCCTTGATATCTGCTATATCCACCCGATTTCTGATTTAAACTCTCTCAGAATTCGCAAGAGCTTGTCTGCATCACTACCTGAAAGGTCAGATGCAATAATAACAGGTAAAGTAGATGCATCACCTAAAGAAGCATACCTCAAGTGATCAGGCAGTGGTTTGAGCTCAAGTGTGGGAGCTTCTTCAATAGATGGTTTACGACGCTACTCGGAATTTTTCAGCTCTGCTAATCCAAGAGACTCGAATGGCAAAACCAACTTCCTCTTCCACAGAGATGCACTTAAAAATTGAAGTTGCTCTACCCCTTCTTCATCTTCACTATCAGATTCCCCTGTTAAGGCTCTCTCTAAGGTATCTGACCTTAGAAATTGATAAAGCTCCAAATTTACTACAGAGTCGATCAACTCTACTTTATAGTACTCTTCTTCATCTGTGGGGAATTTCATTACGTTGAAGACATTAAAGGTGACATCCTGATCCTGAATCCTCATTGTAAGTTCTCCCTTTTTCACATCGATCAAAGTTCGGCCAATAGCTAAGAATAGTCTTCTCAAAATAATAGGAATCTTCTTATCCTCCTCAAAGTCTAGGATGACAAAATCAGCCGGGAAGATGAGTTTATCCACCTTAACCAAAACATCCTCCACTATACCTCGCGTATAAGTGATGGACCTTTCAGGCAGTTGCAAGGACATGTTTGTAGGTTTTGGATCAGGCAGACCAAGTTTCCTGAAGACAGACAATGGCATCAAATTGATGCTCGCTCCCAGGTCACAAAAACACTTGTCAAAAGGTAACTTGCCAATGGTGCATGGTATCATGAAGCTTTCTGTATCTTTAAGTTTAGGAGGCAGTTTCTGTTGTAGCACCACACTACACTCTTCCGTTAGAGAAATGGTTTCCAACTCCTTAAGCTTCAACTTCCGAGATAGAATACCCTTCATGAACTTAGCATAGCTCGACATCTGCTCTAGAGCTTTCGCAAGAGGTATGTTAATATGCAATATCTTGAAAACCTCCAGAAACTTAGCAAATTGCTTGTCGAACATCTGCTTCTAAAGTCTTTTAGGATATGGAGGAGGCGGATAGACCCGTTTGTCTCCTTTATTCTGCTCAGGAATAGTATGTTTAGCAGAATTTTTCTTCGTTTCCGCTTCGCCATCCTTCTGATCAGCTGTATCATCAACATTTACAATTTCTGGCATAGGAGTAGGCGCGCTTGGATAGGGCGCGTGCGCGCTTGGCTTCTGTCGAAAAATTTAAGATTCTAATTTTTGATGGTTAGCGACCTCTCTAGACCTCAAAGTGATTGCTTTCAACTGTTCTTTAACTTCCCTCTTGCCTAGGTTAGCTTCCATATCACTAGGAAGAGTTCCTTGTGGTCGATTCAGCAGCGCATAAGCAATTTGTCCTATTTGACTCTCTAAAGTTTTGATCAAAACCGTTTGGCTTTTACATATTAGCCTCAATTCCTACAATTCAGATTTTTTATTAGCATATTGACCGACACTTCCATGAGATTGTTGCATTACCCGTGGCTGAAATTTTTTCCTTGGTGCATACTGTTGTTGAAAACTAGGAGGGTTGAATGGCTCGGCTCAAAACTGCTGATAAGGCTATTGTGGATGTTGCATAACATTCTGATTATTGCTCCAGCTGAAATTTGGATGGTTTCTGTTGTTAGGATGAGAACTGGCAGGAACTGGTTGCTGTGGTCTCTGAAAATTGGTCACGAACTATGCCGACTAGCTAGATATAGCACATTGATCCGTCGCATGAGCACCTACACAAAGCTCACAGACACTTGCTATCTGATGAACTCCATAGTTAGCCAGAGAATCCACTTTCATAGTCAACGCCTTTAGCTGAGCATCTATAGCCGTAGTTGTATCCACTTCCATAATTCCTGCTACCTTGCCTTGTGGTAGCCTCTGAGTTGGGTTTTGATATTCATTAGCAGCCATCATCTCAATTAGCTCATAAGCTTCCTCATAGCTCTTAGCACATTAGGCTCCACCTGATGCTGCATCAAGCATGGGTCTTGAATGTGCTCCCAAACCATTATAGAAGCAATTTATTACCATTCAATCAGGTATTCAATAATGACACTTCCTAAGAATATCCTTGTTGCACTCCCAAGCTTCACATAAAGATTCTCCCGACTGCTGTGCTAATTGAGTGAGAGCATTCCTGATTGCAGCTGTTTTTGCCATGGAGAAGAATTTAGTAAGAAATTACTGAGCAAGATCATCCCAAGTTGCAATAGAACCTGCTGGTAGTGAGTGCAACCAGCTCTTTGCTTTATCCCTCTGAGAAAATGGGAAAAGTCTCAGTTTCACAACATCTTCCGAAACACCGTTGAACTTGAAGGTGTCGCAGATCTCGATGAAATCCCTAATGTGCATATTGGGATCTTCCGTTGGAGCACCCCCAAACTAGACTAAATTATGTACCATTTGAATCGTGTCAGGATTGATTTCAAAGGTATTAGCTGCAATGGCTGGTCTGACAATGCTAGACTCAATGTCATTGATTTTTGGTTGAGAATAATCCTTCAATGCTTTCGTTTCTGCTGCTGGTTCTCCCATTGCAATGATCACTTCCTTTTCTACTTCTTCTAGTTTGTCCTTACAAGATTGAGAACGTGTTCGCATACACGCTCGCTCAGATACCTGAAGCACATAAACAAAGTAAAATTTATAAGAGAATAATCTGAGTCAGTGAACTTTAACGACCACTGATGACAAGCACATAAACTAAATTTAACATCGATCCCTGGCAGCGGCGCCAAAAACTTGTTCGTACAAAAACATGCAAGCGTACGCGATCACAAGTAGTATAAGATTAAGTTAAGTTCGTTCCCACAGAGATTGGTTTAATTCAGAATGTGCACTTATGCAACATGAGATTATGTTAGAATGAATTAACTACGAGATTAAAAATCAAGTTACTTATATGAAATAAAACATGAGATTCTAACGTTATTATTCAGTACTAAGATAAGTATCAAATTGAGTTTGATTATCTGAAGTAATTATGTTAGAATGAATTAACTACGAGATTAAAAATCAAGTTACTTATATGAAATAAAACATGAGATTCTAACGTTATTAAATACTTCATTCAGAGTTTATGCCTTTGATCATAATATGTGATGGTTATGATAACTAATCAGACAACACGAAATTAATACACAATATCTTTCAATATATGTGTACCCTACTACTCCGCATCCACAAATTAGATAGAAGCTGGGCAGACACCAATTATGTTTAGACCCTATATGTCTATAAGATTTGAAAACATAACGGTTTAAGAGCAAGTTATCCATTGCGATTACATAGGGCAGCGTAAGATGGTTAAAATTACACTATGAATTATGCATGTTAAAACATCCATAAACCTATGCTAGCATGGCAAGTTCTAAACCCCTATATCCACTTTTGCAATCAATAGAGATTAACAATACATCTTAGATGTTAGCTACACATCCAAGAAGATTAAGCACAACCATACGAGGATATCAATATGTCGTCACATACTAAAACTTTAAGCAATTAACTACTAAAATCCATAAATAAATCCGTTGGAATCCCACGATAATGATTAGTTCATAATCGAATGTCTCGTCATCATGGGTTCCAATGAAAACATGATAGTAAAAAGGTTTTGAATACTACAAGAGAATATTAAAGTATTAAGGTTTAGAAAACAAATCTGAAACAAGCATCCAAAGTATCTCCTAATTAGAAGAATACAATAGAATAATGTAGAACTAAATCTTCTTCTTTTTAGCTGTCTTGTGTGCTTTTGGTTTTCTAGAGTTCTCCCCTTGTTCCTTGTTGTTTAATTCGTCTCCTTTTTTATATTTATATGCTCCTGGTTGACTTGGTTGCTCAGAATATCCAAAACGAACTAGAATCAGGATTTTTTCTGTCCGACCTAGCGCGGACGCGCCTGTATGGAGCGGGGGCGCGCTCTACTTCTGAAAAATGGGCGCAGGCGCGCCTGAGTCAAGTGCGGGCATGCTTGGCTTCGGGAAAAATTCCTGCAAAATTCTCGTTTCTCGTTCTGATCTTCTCGCAAGCGATCTCACTTCAATTTCTGATCTCTTATCAACACAAAATCATATAGAAGTCCATTCATGCCTCCAACTAAAGCCCTGCACATACTTAACATAAAATGCATTAAAAATACCATGTACTTGAGGTCAAATTAATAACTTAATCCGATATGAAGCGTTTTAAATGGATATAAAATCCACTTATCAACTATACCTATGATCAATGAGATGTGATCATCAGTCAACAAATACACCAGTCTTAATGCATTATTATTGTCCCTTAATAATAATACTCGACTAGGGACCTTTAGGAATATTGATACTATTCACATAATCTCATTTCTAATTACGTACTTAGAGATATAGAATTGTATATCATATTTCATGGACATTTATTAATCTAACATTTATATCACAGTAAATTAAGAATTAATAAATTATAAAGGGAATAATCGATAGAACATAAGCATTAATAATTCAAATGTCTTAAACTAAAATATTATATTGTTGTCTCTAGGGCACAAACACTAACAATCCATGTATGATTGCTTCTGATATAAAGTCCTTCACCGCCTTGAATTCTTCAATCCCGTTCCCTCTCAAATATCTACCAAAGTGACTAAGTCCTGCTGACATCAACTGCTGATCATCAAGTACTGATATACATATACTGATGATGTCACTTACACTAAATCCTGATATTAAGTCATGATCATTTATCTCCTGATATCATCAATTATATCTAACAATCTCCCCCAACTTGTGAATTATATAATTATGTACAAGTTCTAATTGATGATGTCAAAACTATCTAAATGCAGAAACCAAATAAATATATACATTCTTATAGACAGTGATTATCAGACTTTATTCTTCATTCTGAACTCTAACACAAACCTGAGCTTCTTCAAGAAACTTCCTCAACAGATTTTCTTCCATTATATCCAAGTACCATTGCATTCTCTGTTTGTGTTCTTTCAGCTCATCTGTTGATTCATCATTCTGATAGATGGCAACCCTGAGATCATGTAGCTTTGATTTCCCAAGAGAAAGATCATCCAATTCCAGAATTCCAATCTTTTTTTCCATCTGGATTAAAAGTTAGACTTCCCTTCCTAGAATCATTTCTATTATGGCTCCTCCAATAGGCATATTAACAGCATATTCAGTTTGATCAATGTACTTTGAAATGTAGTTGAATTTGTAAGGAATCCCCCTCTGCTTCATCTGTATCAGGTTCTTTATAAATGCAGACCATCTGGCAGTTATAGGATTTGTTACCTTAAGAATTGTAGCAATAAGTTCTAATTTGTGTCATGGTTTGTCTCTCATGTTCTTGAGTCAACCTTAATCTTTCCCAGACTCCAAAAAATAAATCATTATCTCTCCAACAAGATCAATAATAATTTGTACTGATATGATCTTCTGTAAGTTTTCAAGCATCACATTATCTCTAATTTTTATTAGATTAGCATGCTTCCATAGAATCAAAGCATCTCCTACAGATGGATCAACACCTAACCTTCCCAGACCACTTATGATTCTAGGTTTTCCAGCATGAGAACTTCCATTGTAAATCTTCTTTAATATTTCAGAAAAATCTCTTCTAGGTGCAGGTTTCTTGCTTCCCCATAGTAGCTTTCTCTTTTCTTCAAAAGTAAGTTCTGGCTTATCAGAGCTTTTGTTTTCAGAATCATAATTTGATAACTCGGCTTGAATTGGGTTTTAAAAATCAACAACATCAGTAGTATCGGAGGTTGTGACTGGTTGAATAACATATTTTACTTCTTCATTAACTTGAGCAATGTCAGAGGTTAACTTCAGTTTTTCAGCCCAGTTAGCTCCATGAATCTTCCTTCTTTGATGAGCTTGACTGGCTTCTTTTTCTTCAACTCTTATCTCGGTATCAAAAGCTTGAGCTACTGTATAGACTGGATCTATCAGTATTTGTGATTTAGATTCTTTAGATACTGATTTCTTCTTAGCAACAGCTTTGGCTTTGGGCTTTGGAGGCTTGGACTTTTGTCCTATCTTCTCTTTTCCTTTTTGACATATGTCAGCATTTAAGATTTCTTGAGACATCAGAGATCTTTCACCATTTGCTTGACTTGCCTCCCTTGTAACTACCCCTTGGGTTGGTCTGTTCGAATGATCATCTTTATAAGGGTTAACACTATATATGTCGATTATTGATATATCATCATGTGTAACCTAGAAACTTTCAAGGATATTTGTCCATCCTTTGATAGAGTTTTATAAATAATTTTCATTCATTAATACAAATATTGTTCTTCATATTTGAGTTTCAATTCAATTTGATTGTTAATATTGTATTCACCCCCTAAAGTATACTTAAAGGCCTAACATTAAATCATTTTTTATAATTAATAAGATCTTGTTGGGTTTTAGTGAGAAAAAATAACATGGTTGGTTAAAGTGTTAAAAAATAAATAAGTTGATTGGTTTTTTCGTCTAATAACGCAACTTCTTTTTAACAAAACAGTTATTTATTATATATAACTTATATCATGGCACAATATCCGAAGAAGTAGTTTATTTCATCTAAGAAAATTTACCATTTAACCGAAAGACACGAGTTACCTCCGGACATTTATACGATAAAATATTCACAGGTGAGTTTTAATAACATAATTAAACTTTTTGAATAACATTTATTTATTTTGAGAGAAACATACCTCTATTTGGTAGACCATTGGCTTGATATACCAACTTGGGGTTGTGACCCAATATACCCACAATATACAACATATATTTATTCACATCTCCATCTCCATATCTTTATTCACATCTCCCTCTCCAAAGTTCCTCTCCCACCAACCTCTTTTCCACCGACACTGTCATCATCCTCACCTCCATCTACAATATCTTCATTTTTATCACCACCGGTTATGGGTGATCATCAAAACGCAAAAATTGCCCGCACCGCCTTACACTACACCGTAAAATGCAGTTTTCATATTTTTATGGTGCGGTTACGGTTTGTGTTTTTGATAAATCGCAAGGTGCAGTGTGGTCCGCGCTTTGACATTTTAGAATTATGGTTCAAACCGCACCACACCGCAATTTCACATATATATATAATACTCACTCCATCCCAAATTAGTTGTCCTATTTAATTTTTAGTCGTATTTTAAGATGATTTGACCATATATCTTCTTGAATTATTTTTCAAATTTTCTTTTTATGAATAAAAGTTTAAGATTTAAATTTGTATTCACAAATTTTTTCAAAAAAATAATCAAATGAGGTACACGGTCAATGCATCTTAAAATAAGCGTAAAATTTAAACAAGACAATTAATTTATTAATAAAGAAAATAAGAGCACCACCTGCTAATTACTATTTTCCACGTCCTATTAAGATTCGTAAACAGGATTATAATTACTTGTTAAGAGATAGTTGGAGTGTCCATACATGCAATTAAGGAATATTTACTCCTTTAATTGCGTGTATGTACACTTCTTCAACCGTGGTTTAACAAGTAATTATAATTAATTTTAGCTATATAATAAGTTGTTCAACAAGTTGTCCTCATTAAATTAAATGTAACTTTAAATTCAACTAAAAACAACTTCAATTATTTTTCAGAATAACAAAAAAAGAGTTGCATTTGGTTGCAAACTGTATGCTGTAAATATTTTAAGAAAATAATAAAATCGTAAAAGAAACTTAAAAAAGTAGTATTTTTATAATTTTTCTATACATATCATGTACTTCATTTAATATATTAAAAATGTTAATATTTTGTCAGACAAAGAGAACGCTTTGTTTAAAAAAATTAAAAAATATATTTTTTTCACAATTTTTACTTTGATTCCGGACCAATTTAACGGTTTGCCTGTCGACAAAAGTTCGGAGCTCCAACATACAACAAAAAATGAACTTAGATGTTAATTTTTTGTTTAGACAGTGCTACGTACCCTAAAATTACTTCCAAATGATAGGTGCCATATTATTGTTCGTGGTATTCTTATGTACACACGAGAGGTCCGTTTCATATATGAAAAGTATCCAATTGTAAGATGACTACTTAGTTTTCGAAAATGATTTTCAGAAATATTTTAAGAACTCTATTTTTTATTTGAACTACTAACGTGCAAGAAAGATTAAAGTATCCGCCATAAATAATGCAATTTAGTCATTTTCCCAAATTTTGATGATTAAATTTTGATGGCATGTACATATTACTTCACGTAAAATATAATATTCTCCGTGAAATGCAACAACCTCCTTAAAAGTAAGAAACGAAGATTTGAAGCAGTAAATAATACTTATTTAGAGTAGAGAAAACTAAAATTCAATACCAGCATAAAATCAAATTACATTTACTTCTACGGTTCTTTTTCGAAGGAGAGAAGTTGCAGTAAATTGAAATCTATATCATCAAATATAAAGGTCAGATACTCTCCCGAAGCACCAGTACTTTGGTTTTTAGCAACAAGATTAAACAAATAAGTTTTTCCGTGATCAATGAGTGAATCTTTATATTTGCCATTAACAACTTTCGAGTAATTTAGATATTGTGTTTTATCCTTGAGCCCTTTATTATATGAATCTACCGCAAATTTTGCAATCTTTTGAATACTCTGGTCATTGGGATTTACAGGAAACCATTGGTCTGAAATGACAGATTGAGAAAGAGCGAGAAGAATGAGAAAAAGAAAGTAAGATTTTAAAGTCATTTCTTACTGGGATGGAATAAATAAGATTAGTTGTATGATTCATTTTGTAGTATGGATTATATAGTAGGAAATTTTGGTCTTCCTCGTTAGGTAGTTGATAAGTTTTGTCTTTTGTGAAACCTTTAATTTCCAACCAACATTTAAACATAATTTAGTATTTTTAGTGGCATGGTACATATTTTGTAATCTTGAAGATTGTACCAGATTTCAAAAATTATCTTCTACATGTAGAATTTGTTATTGTTATCATGTTAGGTAATAAGATTTTATATTTTTTTCGAATAATAATTATTGGTTAGATGAATACAATTTATAGAAGATTAGTAAATCATAATGATAATTGACCATGAGATATTTTACACGCAATTGGGAGTTCAACATTAAATACATTTAAACAGAATCCAAATATTTTACTATTATGATGAATTGTTAGGAGTTGTCCCACATCATTTGTGGGAGGGGCAGTTTGCAAGTTAATAAGTAGCGAGTTGACTCCATTAGTATGAGGTCTTTTGGGAATTACCCAAAAACATATTCCTACAATCTCAGCTCAGAGCGGACAATACCATACTAATATGGACTTAAGGCCTGCTTAGCAAGCCCTACAAGTGGTATGTTAGGAATCAAGCCTAAATCCTGATAATAAACAAATCATATTGTATAATTATGTTAAGACAGACTGCAGCCTTAAACGGCTAGCCATCCTAAGGGATAGTTGTTGAAGAAATTACCCATCAACTGATGAGGATTTTGCAACACTTTCTTATAAAATTCTTTATTGTAGATAATGTTAGGAATATGTTGTGAACTTGATGATAAAGTAAACAAAACACCTTAGTAGATTTAACTTAGTAACTTTTGTAGCACTTGATGGATGATTAAATATAGTCCAGATGGATGATTCAATATAGTCCTGACGGATGATGATTTGACATCCACCGGGTGAGTAGCTTATGTAGCAAATAATATTTGTAGCACATTTCCGCAAACAACTTTGTATAGAATCTATAGGAGCATATGAGTCATGTTGACTACTAGTAGATATGCAGAATAGGTTGATTAATTGTAAATATGAGATATCTTGTAATTCTGTATAAGTGAAATGGAGTCAAGTGCCAAATAGCTACCCGACGGATGATCAACAAAGCTACCCGACGGATGATCAACAAAGCTACCCGATGGATGACAAGCATGTACCCGACGGATGATCAAGTTCAAATATATGTTGATAGTGACAACACAATCACATGCGTTGGGTATTTGCAAAAGAAATGTGGCAACCTGTTTAGCAGGAATTTGATAACAAAGAAGCATTACCATTTCCATGCTATTATGAAGATGTTCAAAGATGCTGGAATAGAGTAGTGAAGTAGCATGGAGTTAGACTAAATATGTTTTGTTTTATTATCTTGTCTTATTATCATGTAAACTTGGTGATATATAAACCAAGTGTAGCAAGTAGAACAATTATCGAACTAAGCACACACATTTTCAGAGAAACATTTTCAAGCTATATTCTGTAGTATTTCTCTGTAAGTTTAGTTGTTCATACTTGTAAGAAGCTGTGAGCTATTCAAGCTTCACAGGGTTCTCATTCGATATATATATATATATCTCTGGTGGATACTTTCAAATCCACCAGAAAGTTTTAAAAGCCTGTGTGTTTTTATTACTTTGTGTCTTGATTCATATAAAGTATTTATTCCGCACTCTGCAAATCAAACACTTATATATTATCAAGTAAGAATTGTTTTAAAAAAATCTAGAAAAAGAAACCAGAACTACATTCAACCCCCTTCTGTAATTCTTGTTGTAGTGTTAGGGAATAACAATTGGTATCAGAACAAGCTCTTGAAGTATAAAGAGTGTAAAGATCACAATAAACAGCAAGATGAACAAGAAGGATGTTGGAGTTAAAATTCCTTTTCTGGACAAAGATAATTATAACCACTGGAAGGTGAAGATGCACCTACATCTTCTTTCCCAAGATGAGGCCTATGTGAATTATATAGAGAGAGGTCCTCATGTACCAATGAGAGCTGCAACTGGCAACGAGCCATATGTTCCAAAACCAAGGCATGAATGGTCAGATCCTGATATTGAGCAAGTCAGAAAAGACAAGAAGGCCACGAATATATTGTTCAATGGAGTTGATGGTGATATGTTTGATAACATCATTAACTGCAAAATAACCAAAGAGGTTTGGGACACTATCCAGATTATTTGTGATGGCACTGAGCAAGTAAGAGAGAATAAGATGCAACTGCTAATTCAGCAATATGAGCACTTCCACTATGAAGACAGTGAGTCTCTCACTGACATATTTAGTAAATTTCAAAAGCTACTAAATGCTCTAAAGTTGCATGGAAGAGTCTATCAAACAAAAGACTTTAACCTCAAGTTCCTTAGATCTTTTCCAAAAGAATGGAAGCCAATGACAGTCTCATTGAGAAATTCATAGGATTACAAGGAGTTCACCTTGGAGAGACTGTATGGCATCCTGAAAACATATGAGCTTGAAATAGAGCAAGATGAGAGGATGGAGAAAGGAAGGTAGAAAGGAGGGTCCATAGCACTGGTTGCTGAGTGAGAGAAGGAGAAAAAGATGAAGGTAGAAGCTGTTGAGTCTACATCAAAGGTCTATGAAAGCAAGGGCAAAGGGCTGGTAGTTGAAAATGAAGATCATTTGAGCCAAGATGATATGGATGATATTCATGAACATTTAGCATTCCTTTCCAGAAGATTTGTCAAGCTCAAGTTCAAAAAGAACTTTGGAGAAGCCAAGCCAAGTAGAAACATGGTGGATAAATCCAAATTTAAATGTTTCAAATGTGGCTTGGCTGGGCAATTTTCCAGTGAGTGTAGAAAGTCAGATTCTAGCAAGAAGAAATTTGAGCATGTTGATTATAAATAGAAATACTTTGAGTTGCTCAAGCAAAAGGAAAGGGATTTCATTACACAAGAAAATGACTGGGCAGCTGATAGATTGGATGAAGATGAAGAAACAACCTATGTCAATCTAGCCCTGATGGCCAAATCTGATAAAACAAAAACAAGTTCTTCAAGTAATCAGGTAATCACCACTAACCTAGCACATTTATCTAAAGTTGAGTGTAATGATGCAATCAATGACATGTCCACAGAATTATATCACTTGCGTGTTACACTTAAGTCCCTCACTAAGGAAAATGCTAAAATTAAAGAAAACAATTTATTTTAAAGTGAGAGGAATAATGTGCTAGAATCTCAGTTTATTGAATTTGAAAAATTGAGAATTGAATGTAAGATTGCTAAGGATGAATTAACCGAGTCCTTGAAGAAAGAAGAGATTTTAAGAAGCAGCTTGAACGAGAACAGGATGTGATTAAAGCATGGAAATCATCCAGATATGTCCATGCTCAAATCACTAAAGTTCAAGTTATTGAGTCCTTGGTTGAAAAAGAATAAGGAGAAACTAGAATCCAACTTGGTTGAAGGATCGTTGACAGATGTGGACTCGACGGGTGATGAGAATCATCCGTCGGATAATCAAAAGGATTATCCATCGAGTGACAAAGAGCCACATCCATTGGTTGTGAGTAAACTTGTGAGCAAAGCTAAACTTGCCAAGCTGAATGAGAAATATGGATCAGTTTCCAAAAACTTTGTTCCAGGAGAATCAAGTGAAGTGAAGAAAGAGAGGAAAGTTAATGTTGGTCATCTGTCCATCAAGCAATTGAATGACAGATTAGAAAAGATTGAGGTTAAAACAGAAACTAAAAAGAAAAACAATAGAAATGGAAAAGTAGGAATTAACAAGTATAACAACTACACACCTGATAAATATGCACCAAGAAAAATATGTGTTAAGTGTGGTAGTGTTAATCACCTGTATGTTAATTGCAAACTTGCCATGCCTACTCCTATATCTGTACCTCCCTCTTTTCCCAACATGACTGCTATGCCTACCATGCCTATGAATGCTATGTCTACTCAGAATATGAATGCACAATTTGCTAATATGCCATTTGCACCTAATCCTTATTATGTTGCATTTAGTATGCCACAAATGCCATTTAACATGCCTTATTGGAATAACATATTTGCAAACAGCATGCCTTTTCCTGTTAATCAAAATGTGCATGATAATTCTATTTTAATGACTGGTTCCAAAGGTCCAATTCAAATGACTAAGGATGAATCATAAATTCCCAAATCAAATGAAATTAAACCTAAAAAACCAAAGAAGAAAGCTAACAAGGCAGGACCTAAGGAAACTTGGGTACCAAAATCAACTTGATTTGATTTTAATGTGTGCAGGGAAATAGAAAAAATCTTTGGTACCTGGATAGTGGTTGTTCAAGGCACATGCCTAGAGATTCTACCCTGCTCACAGAGTTCAAGGAAAGAGCTGGCCCAAGTATTACTTTTGGAGATGACAGCAAGGGTTATACTGTGGGATATGGCTTGATTTCAAAAGACAATGTCATCATTGAAGAGGTTGCCCTTGTGGATGGTCTCAAGCACAATTTGTTGAGTATCAGCCATCTTTGTGATAAGGGCAATTCAGTAACCTTCAATTCAGAAGCCTATGTTGTGACAAACAAAAGAAGCAACAAAGTGGTTCTCACTGGAGTGAGAAAAGGAAATGTGTATTTAGTTGACTTTAACTCATCTAATGCAGAATATGTCACTTGTCTTCTCAGTAAAGCAAGTCAGGATGAAAGTTGGCTATGGAATAAGAAGTTGTCCCACCTAAACTTCAATGCCATGAGTGAGCTTGTCAAGAAAGAACTGGTTAGAGGCATTCCTCAAGTGGAGTTTTCTAATGATGGATTGTGTGATGCCTTCCAGAAAGGAAAGCAGATCAAAGCATCATTCAGAAAGAAGCTTGATTTAACAATTGAAGAACCTTTGCAATTGCTACACATGTGTTGTGTATATGTTATGTACTTGATGATTTTATGAACAAAACACCTTGGTAGATTTTACTTAGTGAAATTTTGTAGCACTCGACTGATAAGGTTTACAGTCCCGACGGATGACTCAATATAGTCCCGACGGATGATGACTTATTATCCATCGAGTGAGTAGCTTATGTAACAATAAGTCTGTAGCACATTTCTGCATACATATTGTTTAGATTCTGTAGTAGTATTTGAGTCATGATTGACTTTAGTTAGATATGCAGAATAGGTTGATTAATTATACATAGATGATGTCTTGTAATTCTGCATAAGTGAAATAAAGTCAAGTGCCTGATTACTACCCGATGGATAAACAACAATGAATTCGACGGATGATCAACAACCCGACGGATGATCAATAACTCGACGGATGATCATAAACCCGACGGATAAAGAATTCAAATATCTGTTGACAGTGACAACACAGTCACATGCGTCGAGTGGATGCAAATGGAATGTGGTAGCCTATTCAACTGGGTTTTCGAGAACAAAGAAGCATTGCCATTTCCATGCTATTATGAAGATATTCAAAGATGCTGGAATAGAGTAATGAAGTAGCATTGTAATAGACTAGATAGTTTTTGTTTTATTATCCTGTCTTATTACTTTGTAATCTTGGTGATATATAAACTAAGAAGTAGCAACTAAGGAATCATCTGAGAAAGAAGCAGAGAAACATTTGTAAGCAGAATTCTTAGCATTTCTCTGCATTCTTAGTGTTCAATATTTGTAAGCAGTTGTGAGCTTTTTGCACACAGAGTTCTCTCGATATATATTATATACCTCTGGTGGAATCATTCAAATCCACCAGAAAGTTTTTAAAGACTCTTGTTTTTAATTACTTGTGTTTTGATTCATTTAAGTAACTATTCCGCATTGTGCTAATCAATTCACACTTATATATATATATATTCGAGTTGGAACATTTTTATTTCAAGAAAAAGTATTAAGAATTCCATTCAACCCCCCTTCTGTAATTCTTGTCATATTGTTAAGGGCCTAACAATTGGTATTAGAGCAAGCTCTTAACTTACAAAGTGTTTAAAGATCAAAACAATACAGCAAGATGAACAAGAAGGATGTTGGAGTCAAGATTCCTTTTCTGGATAAAGATAATTACCATCATTGGAAGGTAAAGACGCATCTTCATTTGCTTTCTCAAGATGAGGCCTATGTTGACTGCATAGAAAGAGGCCCTCATGTTCCAATGAGAGCTGCAACAGGAAACGAGCCATCAGTCCCCAAGCCAAGGCATGAATGGTCTGATCCTGACATTGAACAAGTCAGGAAGGATAAAAAGGCCAAGAATATCATATTTAATGGAGTTGATGGAGATATGTTTGACAACATTATCAACTGCAAAACTGCCAAGGATGTTTGGGATACAATACAGATCATCTGTGATGGCACTGAGCAAGTTAGAGAAAATAAGATGCAGCTCCTGATTCAGCAATATGAGCATTTTCATAATGAAGAAAGTGAGTCTCTCACTGACATTTTTAGTAGGTTTCAAAAACTACTAAATGCTCTAAAGTTGTATGGAAGAGTATATCAGACAAAAGACTCCAATATGAAATTCCTTAGATCTCTTCCAAAGGAATGGAAACCAATGACAGTCTCATTAAGAAACTCACAAGATTATAAGGAGTTTACTTTAGAGAGACTGTTATTCCTAGTGAACTAACAATGAGATTTACAGAAGGGGGGTTGAATGTAAATCTCAAAACTTTTTCAAGTTTTGAGCAGTTTCAAAGGCTGTGTGTTTAAGATAAACAAGTGTGTGAATTGCTTTAAGCTAATACAGACAGATATATATTCAAGCACAAAAGTACAGAACACAACAGACCTTAAAAACTTTTCTGGTGGATTTGTTGTTCCACCAGAGATGGTATTTCAGAAAATCTGTGATTCAAGAAGTTGATCACAGCTGCATCCTAGTACAAACTAGATAATTTTTCTCAAGATTTTTCTAAACAGCTCTGGAAAAATTCTTCTCTAATTACTAGCTGCTACTTGGTTTATATATCACCAAGTTTACAAGTGAAGACAAAGATAAAAAGTACAATAATAAAATAAGTTCTCCACTTGTTTCTTCTCCATTTTACTCCAGTGCATTGTTGACTATTGCCTCTTTATACTAGAGTAGAACGGCTGCTTTTTCTGATGTTCCTGAAATAGGCTACCACATCTCAGTTGTCTCTGTCAACCCATGTGCCTCTGTTTGTAGGTACAACTACCACTTGTCAACTGCTATTTAACAGAACATTCGTTGAAGCCTTCATCCGTTGATGGCTTTATCCGTTGATGTGTTAGCAGTTGAAGCTCAATCCGTTGATGCACTCATCCGTTGAAGGATGTTATCCGTTGAAGCTTTAGAGACATCCGTTGAAGCTTTGTTTCTCATCCGTTGAAGGTCTTTAAGTTATCCGTTGACACCATTTCATTTATACAAAATTACAAGGCATGAAATATTTATAATTGGCCTTCCTATCTGCATATCCTTTAGTAGTCAACATGACTTATAATTTCCCTCAACATTTAAGAATTATATCTCAAACTCAGAGACTGAAATGTGCTACAACACTAGACTTATTTCTAAGTAAAGCTACACCATCAACGGATAGCCAAAGTGGTCTTATCCGTTGAGGCTACAAACACTAGATTTCTTCTTAAGTGTTTTGTTAAACATATCATCAAACTAATGCACATATATTCCTAACAATCTCCCCCTATTTATGTCTATAAGAATTGTAGACATAAATTCAAGGTTAACTTGATGATAACAAAACACTTAACAAATATATGAACTGAAACTAAGTAGAAATTTAAAAGTGCTGCAAAAGTGTATGTACTAGAAGGTAATTGAAGATTTACAGTGTTTCCAAGGGTGCTCCTCTAGCCTGAGCAAATCATCTTTTTCTTCTTTGATCCCTGGTTTTCTTTCCTAGCCCTTTGTCATTTTCCTCAATTTGGAGTTGGAGTTGTCTGAAGAATTCAGCTTCATCTTCATCACTGATATCCAACTTAGATTGCATTTCTTTGAGAGTTTCATTGCTGGCAATCTTGAGTTGGTCTTCAAGTCTGAAAAATCTTCTGACTCCTTTATCATCTCTGAATTCCATCAACCAATGAGGTGATTTGTGAATTGTAGTTCCTCTTTCTTGAATGAGTAAGGTTCTGGGCAAAGCATTGGGCTCCCTCCAAGTTTTCCTTATGTTGGCAATCTTGTTGAGAATTTCAGTCTTTGCAGTCCTGGTAAAGCCAGAATCCTTTTGTATGGCTGAAAAGACTCTGATCAAGGTAGAGTAGCCTTCATTCAGAATCCTGTAGAGAGGCCATGTTCTTTCCCCAGCTCCTTTGTATCTGAACACCAATCTCTCTGGTAGCTGTCTATAAGCAGCAATTCCCCTTACATCCTCCAGCTCATCCAGATAAAGTTCAATGTCTGAAATTTCTTTTATGTTACTGATGTGAACATAATCATCTTTAGAAATGGGTGGCTTAGGGTTAGGTTTATGTTTTTGAGTGAATTTCTTAGAGTTTAGGGGAGGTGTAGATTTGGATTTTCTTTTCTGTTTCTTTGGTAGTGGAAGAGTGGTTAAAAAGGTAGGTAAATTGATGGTGTCCCAATCAATAGGTTCCTCTTTTGGGATGATTGGTTCACCATGGATGTTTATAGTGGGATCAGCAACAAAGGGTTCAGGTATGGAAGGTAGAGATTTAGTTTCTTCAGTGTTGCCTTCACTCCTTCTATGTGCCTTGGCCTTTCTTCTGTTTCCCTTCTGCCATTCCTCTTTTTCCTCCATGCTTTCACCAAATATACTCCCAAAAACCTCATCTAAGTTTGCAATCTTGTCTTCACCCCTGACTTCAATTCCTTTCTCATTTTCAACTAGACTTGACTTTAGCTTTTGTTCAAGCTTTGCTTGTGCTCTTTTGTCAGCCTTGAGTTTTTCAGCTTCTTTCTTTAACCTTTTGGTTTCTTCCCTCTTGGCTATTGAGAATTTGGGATGTCCTTGCATCACACATATGCTCTTTCCCTCTCTAAAAATAATAGCCATGTTTCTCCTTACTGCCTCATCCATGTTCTCCTTGTGTTTTGTGATGCTTGTACCCAAAACTTTGTCATCATCAAGCTTTGGAAGAGGAAAGTCCACTTCTTTCATCTGAGCAAAGTCTAGAGGGTTCTTTGTAGAGTCCTTGCTGGATCTGGTATTGGGCTTGAGAACCATAGGTTTTAGATTCTTGAAAGAAGTCTCTCCAACCTTATTTCTCCTTTCTGGCTTGTGCTCCATATTGATTGGTTCAACCTTTGTGCTATATTTCACAGATATTGATTTATCTTGTGTTGAGCCAAACAGTTGTTGCATCCTTTCATCAATTCTCCTCCTTTGCTCTTTCACCTGAATTTCAGCTGCTGCTAGCTGGATTAAATCAATTCCATCAGGCTTTCCTTTGATTTGAATGATTGGAGAAGTAGTGATGGCAGGAACTAGCACTTTAGATATTTGGATTTTTGTAGATGGCTCTCCTTCCCCTTCCCTTTTACTCTCCCCCTTTTTGTTATCATCAAGGAGAGGGGTCAAGCCCTGTGCTTTTGCCAGCTGCATAAGTAGATTTGTTTGAGATTGTTGGTTGTGAAGAATGGTGGCCACAGAATCTTCAATAACTTGAACTCTGTCTTCCAATTTGGCCAGCCTCTTTTCAGTATGTGATTCCTTTTTCAATCTCAACAAAATGTCCTGCATTGTACCAAAGGGCATGACTGAATCCAATTTTTCAGAATTGTAGGATTTCAAGTCAGCAATATCCTTTCTGAGTTCATCCACACTCAGATTCTGTCTTACTTGCTGCAACTTCATGAGATGCAGTGAGTCCAAGTGAGCTGTAAGGATAGCCTTTGTACCAGCATGAGAAGTTTTCTGAATGGCCTGTTTGATAGTACTGATTTGTTTGACTAAGGAGACATTGAATTGCCCTGTTGTAGACTCCTTTGTGAAGGCCCATTCAGGTAGATTTGGAATAGAACTAGGGCCTTCATCTCCCCCTAAGTTCATGCTTCCATCAGAAGAAACAAAGTCATCATCATCAGAATTTACTCCAAATTCTTCAAATGACTCACCAGCTGTTGAAGGCATCTTGTTAATAGCAGTTTTGTCCCTTTGAAGAGATGCTGTTGTATGTACTAGATGTAATGTCTTTTCTGCCTCCACATTGCCCTGTGCAGCCAATACTTGATAGGCTGAAACAGGATGAGTAAAAGTGTCAGCATCCAAGGAAATGTTATCAATTACAGCTTTGTAATATTGCTGAAATTGTCTTTCCTTTTCAGCATCATTCACAATCATTGACTCACTAGCAATGGCTGGACCCATCCTTATATCTGCTGTACCTGCCTTTCTCTCATTTTCTCTATGTTCTTGCATCAGGGGCTCCCCCTGGCTCACACAACTCACTCCCTCACCTTCACCTACTAAGGTGGTACTCCTCTCACTTACTTTTGCCATGCTGGAACAAAATAGCATGCATATTTGAGCTCTCAATCTCTCTTTTTGCCTGGGAGCAACCCAGCCTCTCACTCAAATTGTCACTCCCTTCCCTCAGTCCTAGAAGTGATTGTACAGTAATCAAGTCTTCTACACTTGGAATTGTTTCAGTTGTGTGTGTAGAGACTATCAACGGATGAGGAATAGCCGTTGAAGGTGAAACTGATGGTATCAACGGATAACTGCTGTTAAGCTTATCCGTTGAAGAACAACCACTTGTCAACGGATGAGTGATATCCGTTGAAGAAGGAAAAGAAGTAGAAATTGAAAGTGATATAACTGTTGAATCTGTGTAGATTGATATGAGTTTTGGTGACACAGATCCTTCAATTACATCTGAAAGAATTTGCGGGTGATCCAACAAATCATCTAAAAGATGATGATCACCTGTATTTGAGTGGGGCTCCTCCCTGAGTTGTAAAGAGGGAGAATCAGGAATTGATGGGAATAACATATCCACATCTATAGATGGTGAAGAAGTGTGTGGTGATTGATGTGTGTTAATTGTGAGAGAATGGGGCTGTGACTCCACATTTGTTGGAGCCACATCAAACTGAGTTTGAGAAGGCATAGATACAGATGGATGTATTTGTGCAGTGTGTGCACCCTGTGTAGAAGATTGGGTTCTAGCTCTCTTTCTTCTAATAAAGGCTTTTGTTGGTGAGTGTTTGGCTTTAGTGTCCCTCCCTCGTTTGTGTGTTCCTGGTTGGGAACTATTTTCAATAGTTACATCCTTTTGGGAGGATGCAGCTAGGGATATGCTAGTAACCTTTTCAACCACCACAGCTTTTTGAGAAACTGTGGCTTGGCTAGCTTGGGAAGCACTTTTCTCTCCTTCCTTATCCTGGGGGTTTCTTTGATGTTCACCCCTCCCCTCACCACTCACACCCTGTTCACTCCCCTCAGGGTTAATGGTAGGTTTTACAACTGTTATCTTTTGAGAAACAACAGAGGTGGTTTTCTTTGTCTTTGATTTTGAAAGTTTAGTTTTGGTGACCTTGGTAGGAATCTGTTGGGGCATTGTCACAGATTCCATGGCCACACCAGAAGATAAAGAAATAGAGGGGTTGGAAGAAGTAGGAGTTGTAGAAGCAATTACCTCACCTACCTGTGGTGCATTCATGATTGGTAAATATACCAATGGCACACTGCTGTTGAGATCCATTCTCAATAAATCTGCAAGAACTCTTTTCTCTTGTGCCCAGCACTTGAGTTTATTATTCTCATTCGTAATGACCAAACCTTTAGCAACATGGTTAGCCAATAACATAAAGAATCTAGCATAATAGATGTTATTAGGTCTATTAGCTTTGTTACCTAATCTAGTACCCAATTCTAGCATAATATAGTTGCTAAAATTAAAATACCTATCAGAAACAAGCATATAGAGCATATTAACAAGAGATGAAGTTATGGCATCAAAATTGCTAATTTTCCCAGAGAAAACCTTGATAAAGGCATCCCCAAGAAAACTCCATTCTTTCCTAAGGCTTTTTCTTCTAATACTCCCTAAACTAGCAGAGTTAAGAGAATAACCTATGGAATCTAACATGCTGGATACATCATTATCAGTGTGTGGTGTCATGGCATTGTTCTCAGGTAATTTAAAACATGCTAGTAAGTCATCACAGTTAACACAATGATTTTTACCTTTGAGAGTGAAGGAGATAGTCATATCTATGGAGTTGAACTCAGCAGATGTCCAAATCTCCTCAACTACTTCACAGTAAATCGTTGAGGCTTCCAGCATTGCATTGCTAAGTTTACAGTTTTTGATGAAGTCCATCATTTTATGATAATCTGAGTGGGCTTCATTCTTTTCTACCAAAGCTATGAAATTGTTCTTCTCATAGATGAACCCGGATTGAGACATAATCTTTACTACTGGTGCCATTGTTGTGAGTAGAAATTGCAGAGAATAACTTGAAGGTTTTGCAGAGAGAAAATGGTAAAAGCTTTGAAATTTCAAGAAAGCGTAAAGTAAAAATGAAAAATCAGAAGGGCTTATATACTTTCTCAAATTAAAAAAAATAAATAAGAGATTAAACAATAAATATGTGTAAGTGAATTTCATCCGTTTAAGAATAAACTGTAAGTATTCTAAAAACTACCTTTAAAACAAATACATACAGCTGTATGTATGAGTATCAGCAGTTAAGACAATAGAATCAACGGCTGTGAAACACTTGAATCGACTGATGTGATATTTCAACGGATAAGGTAAACTGTCATCCGTTGAAGAGCACTTCAGTTTTATCCGTTGACGGATAAAAATTCCAGAAATGTATATGACTTTCAACGGATAATGAATATCCGTTGACAGAACAATTTTGACTTTCAACGGATAGGGAATATCCGTTGATGGAATAATCTATGTTAAAACTCAAATTTGTTCTTGCAGCTAATACATTTCAGGCTTCAATTCAAATTGCAATGAGGACATGAATTTTAAGAGTAATTAAGCATACCTAGCTCACTTACCAATCTTGTGAATGTTGATTAATCAAGTGGCTTGGTAAATATGTCTGCAATTAGTTGTTCACTTGGAACAAAATGAAGTTCCACTGTACCTTTCATCACATGTTCCCTAATGAAGTGGTACTTGATATCAATGTGCTTGGTCCTTGAGTGCTGCACAGGATTCTCTGTTATGGCTATGGCACTTGTGTTGTCACAAAAAATAGGAATTCTATCAACATGTAGTCCATAATCAAGGAGCTGATTCCTCATCCATAACACTTGAGAGCAGCAACTTCCAGCAGCAATGTATTCAGCCTCAGCTGTAGAAGTAGAGACTGAATTTTGCTTTTTGCTAAACCATGATACAAGCTTGTTTCCCAGGAATTGGCAGGAGCCTGTTGTACTTTTCCTGTCTATTTTGCAACCTGCATAGTCTACATCTGAGTAGCCAATTAGATCAAAACCAGACTCTCTAGGGTACCAAATTCCTAGATTTGGAGTCCCCTTGAGATATCTGAAAATTCTTTTAATAGCTACTAAGTGAGATTCTTTAGGGTCAGCTTGAAATCTAGCACAGAGACATGTAGAAAACATTATATCTGGTCTACTGGCAGTTAAATATAAAAGTGAACCAACCATGCCTCTATAACTTGTAATGTCCACAGACCTTTCAGTCTTATTTAATTCAAGTTTGGTGGCAGTGGCCATGGGAGTTTTTGCAGATGAACATTCTATTAAGTCAAACTTCTTTAAAAGATCATAAATATATTTAGTTTGACTAATGAAAATTCCATCACTAACTTGTTTAACTTGTAAACCAAGAAAATAGGTTAGTTCTCCCATCATGCTCATTTCATAATTACTTTGCATTAGCTTAGCAAACTTTTTACAAAGCTTATCATCTGTAGATCCAAATATTATGTCATCTACATAAATTTGAACAAGTATACTAGAGCCATTAACATTCCTAAAGAAGAGAGTTTTATCAACAATACCTCTAGTGAAGTGATTCTCCAAAAGGAATTTTGATAAGGTTTCATACCAGGCTCTAGGTGCTTGCTTCAGTCCATAGAGTGCTTTCAACAGATAATACACATAGTCTGGAAAATTTGAATCTTCAAACCCTGGAGGTTGACTTACATAAACTTCTTCCTCCAATTTCCCATTTAGAAATGCACTCTTGACATCCATTTGATAGACTTTGAAATTGGCATGGGCTGCATAGGCTAGAAAAATTCTGATGGCTTCAAGTCTTGCAACAGGAGCATATGTCTCATCCAAATCTATTCCCTCTTGTTGAGAATAGCCTTTAGCAACCAATCTGGCTTTATTCCTTATGACAATGCCATTTTCATCCATCTTTTTTCTGAATACCCATTTTGTGTCAATAGGACTCTTGTTCTTTGGTTTGGGTACCAGCTTCCAAACTTTGTTTCTCTCAAATTGGTTCAGCTCTTCCTGCATAGCTAATATCCAATATGGATCCAATAAAGCTTCTTCCACTTTCTTAGGTTCCTCCTGAGATAGAAAACTACTGTACAGACATTCATCTTGAGTAGCTTTTCTTGTTTGCACTTTAGATGATGCATCATCAATGATCAGTTCAAAGGGATGATTCTTGGTCCATTTCCTTTGAGGTGTAAGATATACTCTAGATGAGGTGGCCTCAGTATTGTCATGATGTGAGACAGAGTGTTGATTAGTTGAAACTCCCCCTGAGTTGTTGGTCCTTTGCAGGGAACTTGGAGTTCTATCAACTGATGATGTAAATTGATTATCCGTTGATGAACTATGATCAACGGATGCTTCATTTTGTACTTCAACGGATGATGCACTATGTCTTTCAACGGATACTGCATTGCCTCTATCAACGGATGCAGAATTTTGTGCATTATCCAAGGGCATGTTTTGAATCCCTTTTGAAGTGTCATCTCCATCAGTCTCCTCTTCACTATCATCATAATATATCTCAATGTTGTCAAATTTGAGTCTCTCATAGTGTCCCTCATCTGTTAGTCCATCAATCTTTTTATCATCAAACACAACATGCACAGATTCCATAACAATGTTGGTTCTTAGATTGTAGACCCTATAAGATTTTCCAGCTGAGTAACCAACAAATATTCCTTCATCAGCCTTTGCATCAAACTTCCCTTTATGGTCAGATTGATTTCTCAGTATAAAGCATTTACATCCAAAGACATGAAGAAAGTTTAGAGTTGGTTTTCTTCTCTTGAACAACTGATAAGGAGTCATGCCTTTAGCTTGATTGATCAAAGAAATATTCTGAGTGTAGCAGGCACAATTAACAGCTTCAGCCCAGAAATATGTTGGTAACTTTGATTTTTCAAGCATTGTTCTAGCAGCCTCAATTAAAGATCTATTCTTTCTTTCAACTACCCCATTTTGTTGAGGTGTTCTTGGAGCTGAGAACTCATGCATGATTCCATTTTCTTCACAGAACAGCCTCATTGTCAAATTCTTGAACTCAGTTCCATTGTCACTCCTGATATTCCTAACCTTCAAGTCAGGATGATTATTGACTTGCCTGATGTGATTGATAATGATTTCACTTGCTTCATCCTTTGATCCAAGAAAATAGACCCATGAAAACTTTGAGAAATCATCTACAATCACTAAGCAATATCTTTTTCTTGCAATTGACAATACATTGACTGGTCCAAACAAATCCATATGTAGCAGCTGTAATGGTTCATCAATTGTTGTTTCAAGCTTCTTTTTGAATGATGCTTTCCTTTGTTTGCCTTTCTGACAAGCATCACACAAACCATCCCTTGAGAATTCAACAAGAGGAATTCCTCTAACTAAGTCCTTTTTGACTAGATCATTCATTGTCTTGAAATTCAAATGGGATAGCTTCTTGTGCCACAGCCAACTTTCAAATGGACTTGCTTTGCTGAAGAGACAAGTAATAGATTCTGCATCAGTAGAGTTGAAGTCAGCTATGTACACATTTCCTTTTCTAACTCCAGTTAGAACCACTTTGTTGTCTTTCTTACTGGTGACAACACAGGCTTCAGAATTGAAGGAAATTGTATTCCCTCTATCACATAGTTGACTGATGCTCAGTAAGTTGTGCTTGAGACCATCAACTAATGCAACTTCATCAATGATGACATTCCTTGTTGAAATCAAGCCATATCCCATAGTAAACCCTTTGCTGTCATCTCCAAAGGTTATGCTAGGGCCAGCTCTCTCCTTAAACTCTGTGAGCAGGGAGAAATCTCCTGTCATGTGTCTTGAACAGCCACTGTCCAAGTACCATAGATTTCTTCTGTTTCCCTGGTTGCTTGATGAACTAACTTCATTTTCCTCAGAATCAGCCATGAGAGCCAAGTTGACATATTCCACATCTTCATCCTCTTCTTCTCCATCAGCTGTCCAGTCTTTTTCTTGAGTAATGAAAGCCTTCTCCTTTTGCTTGAGCAGATCAAAATATTTCTTTTTGTAATCTACTTGGTCAAATTTCTTCTTTTCAGAAGTTGGCTTTCTGCACTCACTTGCAAAGTGTCCACTTATACCACAATTGAAACACTTGAACTTAGATTTGTCCACCATGTTCTTATGAGGTTTAGTGGCTCTAGTGTTTTTCTTAAATTTCATCTTTGCAAATCTTCTGGACAGAAATGCAAGATGCTCATCAATACCATCAGAGTCATCTTGGCTGGAGTTGTCTTCATTCTCAGCAACTTGCTCCTTACCCTTGCTTGATTCTGATTTGCTTGTGCCATCTTTGGAGTTTAATGTTGATCTCACAGTCTCTTGTCTGCATTCTTTCTCATTTTCAGCTACCAAGGCAACTGAACCTCCTTTCTTTCTTCCCTTCTCCAATACCTCATCCTGTTCCAGCTCTAGTTCATAAGTCTTCAAGATTCCATATAATCTTTCAAGAGTGAAATCCTTATAATCTTGAGAGTTTCTCAAGAAGACAGTCATGGGTTTCCATTCCTTTGGCAAGGATCTTAAAAATTTAAGATTTGAATCCTTCACCTGGTACACTCTACCATACAGCTTCAGTCCATTCAACAGCTTTTGGAATCTATTGAATGTGTCATTTAAAGATTCATTTTCTTCAAAATGAAAATATTCATACTGTTGAATGAGAAGCTGCATTTTGTTTTCTTTTACTTGTTCTGTACCTTCACACAGTAGCTGAACTGTGTCCCAAACCTCTTTGGCAGTTGTGCAATTTATCACATTATCAAACATATCCTTGTCAAGACCATTAAACAAAATGTTCATGGCCTTCTTATCCTTGTGGACTTATTCTGTGTCTTCCATTGTCCATTCTGCTCTAGGTTTTGGAATGGATTGACCAACAACAATTGTGGCTGTAGCAACTGTGGCTACTTTGTGGGGAATGTGAGGACCATTATCAATGCAGTTTACATAACCTTCATCTTGGGAGAGTAGATGAAGGTGCATTTTCACCTTCCAATGGTGATAACTGTCTTTGTCAAGAACTGGGATTTTTACTCCAATATCCTTCTTACTCATCTTTGTTAGTTTCCAAGAACTTTAAACTCTTTGTATGTCAAGAGCCTGCTCTGATACCAATTGTTATTCCTAGTGAACTAACAATGAGATTTACAGAAGGGGGGTTGAATGTAAATCTCAAAACTTTTTCAAGTTTTGAGCAGTTTCAAAGGCGATAATTTAATCAAACACAATTATGCACTATGTTGTTTTTGATGATCAGTCACGAAACAACACCGGTATCCCGCAACCATACCGTAAATATAGGTATCGATATCCCGCAGCCATACCGTACCCATTGGATATCCATGAAGAAGGCTGTATGTTTAAGATAAACAAGTGTGTGAATTGCTTTAAGCTAATACAGACAGATATATATTCAAGCACAAAAGTACAGAACACAACAGACCTTAAAAACTTTTTTGGTGGATTTGTTGTTCCACCAGAGATGGTATTTCAGAAAATCTGTGATTCAAGAAGTTGATCACAGCTGCATCCTAGTACAAACTAGATAATTTTTCTCAAGATTTTTCTAAACAGCTCTGGAAAAATTCTTCTCTAATTACTAGCTGCTACTTGGTTTATATATCACCAAGTTTACAAGTGAAGACAAAGATAAAAAGTACAATAATAAAATAAGTTATCCACTTGTTTCTTCTCCATTTTACTCCAGTGCATTGTTGACTATTGCCTCTTTATACTAGAGTAGAACAGCTGCTTTTTCTGATGTTCCTGAAATAGGCTACCACATCTCAGTTGTCTCTGTCAACCCATGTGCCTCTGTTTGTAGGTACAACTACCACTTGTCAACTGCTATTTAACAGAACATCCGTTGAAGCCTTCATCCGTTGATGGCTTTATCCGTTGATGTGTTAGCAATTGAAGCTCTATCCGTTGATGCAATCATCCGTTGAAGGATGTTATCCGTTGAAGCTTTAGAGACATCCGTTGAAGCTTTGTTTCTCATCCGTTGAAGGTCCTTAAGTTATCCGTTGACACCATTTCATTTATACAAAATTACAAGGCATGAAATATTTACAATTGGCCTTCCTATCTGCATATCCTTTAGTAGTCAACATGACTTATAATTTCCCTCAACATTTAAGAATTATATCTCAAATTCAGAGACTGAAATGTGCTACAACACTAGACTTATTTCTAAGTAAAGCTACACCATCAACGGATAGCCAAAGTGGTCTTATCCGTTGAGGCTACAAACACTAGATTTCTACTTAAGTGTTTTGTTAAACATATCATCAAACTAATGCACATATATTCCTAACAGAGACTGTATGGAATCCTGAAAACTTATGAGCTTGAAATAGAGCAAGATAAGAGGATGGAGAGAGGAAAGAAGAAAGGAGGATCCATTGCACTTGTTGCTGAGTTGGAAAGAGAGAAGGAAGTGAAGATGGAAGCTGTTGAGTCAACCTCAAGGGTTTGTGAAAGCAAGGGCAAGGGGCTTGCAGTATAAAGTGAAGATTTTTTTAGCCAAGATGACATGGAATACATTGATGAACACTTAGCATTTCTTTCCAGGAGATTTGCCAAGCTCAAGTTCAAGAAGAACTTTGGAGCAGCCAAGCCAAATAGAAACATGGTGGATAAATCAAAATTTAAATGTTTCAAATGTGGCTTGGCAGGGCACTTTGCCAGTGAGTGTAGGAAGTCAGATTCCGGTAAGAAAAAGTTTGAGCCTGTGGATTTAAGAAAAAAATACTTTGAACTGCTCAAACAAAAGGAAAGGGCTTTCATAACACAAGAAAATGACTGGGCAGCAGATGGTCTGGATGAAGCTGAAGATGTCAGCTATGTTAATCTAGCCCTAATGGCCAAGTCTGATGAGAGAGAAACAAGTTCTTCAAGTAATCAGGTAATTACTACAAACCTTGCACATTTATCTAAAGCTGAGTGTAATGATGCCATAAATGACATGTCTAGAGAGTTATATCATTTGCGTGTTACACTTAAGTCTCTTACTAAAGAAAATGCTAAAATCAAAGAAAAGAATTTGTTTTTAAGTGAGAGAAATAATGTGCTTGAGTCTCAGTTCATTGATTTTGAAAAATTAAGAATTAAATGTAAGATTGCCAAGGAGGAATTAACTGAGTCCTTGAAGAAAGAAGAAATTTTGAAGAAGCAGCTCAAGCGTGAACAGGAGGTGATTAAGGCATGGAAAACATCTAAGCATGGAATTGAGTCTTTCTGTGATGCAGCCTGAAAAAAGAACAAAGAGAAACTAGAACCAAATTTGGTAGATGGAGTGCTAACAGATGTAGACTCGACGGATGATGAGGATCATCCGTCGGATAACAAAAAGGGTTATCCGTCGAATGATGAAAATCCTCATCCGTCGGCTGTGAGCAAGCCTATTAGTAAAGCCAAACTTGTTAAGTTAAATGAAAAGTATGGATCTGTTTCCAAGAACTTTGTTTCAGGAGAATCGAGTCAGGTTAAGAAAGGGAAAAAGGCTAATGTTGGTCACATGACTGTCAAACAGTTAAGTGACAGACTTGAAAAGATTGAGGTAAAAACAGAGGCTAAAAAGAAAAATAATAGAAATGGTAAAGTAGGGATTAACAAACACAATAACTACACACCTGATAAATATGCTCCTAGAAAAATCTGTGTCAAGTGTGGTAGTGTAAACATCTGTCTGTTAATTACAAATCTGCCATGCCTACTTCCATGTCTGTGCCACCTCACTTTACCAACATGAATGCCATGCCTCCCATGCCTATGAATGCTATGTCTACACAGAATATGAATGCACAGTTTGCTAATATGCCATTTGCACCTAATCCTTATTATGCTGCATTTAGTATGCCACAAATGTCATTTAGTATGCCCTACTGGAATAACATGTTTACTAATAGCATGTCATTCCCTGTTGATTATAATATGCATGATAATTCTGTTGCAATGAATGGTTTCAAAGGCCCAACTCAAATGACCAAGGATGAATCTGATATCCCCAAGTCAAATGAGATAAAGCCTAAGAAACAGAAAAAGAAAGCTAACAAGGCAGAACCCAAGGAAACTTGGGTACCAAAATCAAATTGATTTGATTTTGATATGTGCAGGGAAACAGAAAGAATCTTTGGTACTTGGATAGTGGTTGTTCAAGACACATGACTGGTGATTCTACCCTGCTCACAGAGTTTAAGGAGAGAGCTGGCCCAAGTATTACTTTTGGAGATGACAGGAAGGGATATAATGTGGGATATGGCTTGATTTCAAAGGACAATGTCTTCATTGAGGAGGTTGCCTTAGTGGATGGTCTCAAACATAATATGTTGAGTATCAGTCAGCTTTGTGATAAAGGCAACTCAGTAACCTTCAACTCAGAAGCCTGTGTTGTGACTAATAAAAGAAGCAACAAAGTGGTTCTCACTGGTGTGAGAAAAGGAAATGTTTACCTAGCTGATTTCAACTCATCTAATGCAGAATCTGTTACTTGCCTTCTCAGCAAAGCAAGTCAGGATGAAAGTTGGTTGTGGCACAAGAAGCTATCCCATTTAAACTTCAAGACCATGAATGAGCTAGTAAAGAAAGAACTAGTTAGAGGTATTCCTCTAGTGGAGTTTTCTAAGGATGGATTGTGTGATGCCTGCCAAAAAGGGAAGCAGATTAAAGCATCATTCAGGAAGAAACTTGATTCAAGAAACAAGCAAGATGCATGACTCCCTATCAATTGTTCAAGAACAAGAAACCAACTCTAAATTTTCTTCATGTCTTTGGCTGCAAATGCTATATTCTGAGAAATCAAACTGATCAAAATGGGAAGTTTGATGCTAAAGAAGATGAAGGAATTTTTGTTGGATATGCTGTTGGTAAAGCATATAGAGTCTACAATCTAAGAACCAACATTGTTGTAAAATCAATACATTTTGTGTTTGATGATAAAAAGATTGAAGGACTGCAAGATGGAGATTACCATGAGAGCCTCAAATTTGACAATGTGGAGATGGTTAGTGATGATAGTGATGATGAAAGTGATCAAGAAACAGTATCTAAGGATAATGCAGAAAAATCTACTACCAATGAAGCATAAAACTCAACATCTGTCGAGTTGCATAATGCTTCATCCGTCGGGTGGTAATATGTGTTATCCGTCGGGAGACAACCAGCTTCATCCGTCGGTAATCAAAATTTACCATCCGTCGGGTTATCAAGAGAAGCTGGAAATCAAGATAGATCACATATAGAAAGTTCTCCTTTCTCAAAAAAAAGATCCACAAACTCAGGGGGAGTTTTTAACAATCAAAACTCAATCACACATCAAGACAATAATGAGGCCTCTTCATCTAGAGCTAATCTACCTCAACAAAGAAAATGGACAAAAGATCACCCCTTTGAGCTCATAATTGGTGATGTATCTTCTAAAGTTCAAACAAGGAGAGCACTCAAGAAGAATGTCTATACAACAGCTTTCTTTCCAAGAAAGAACCAAAGAAGGTAGAAGAAGCTTTGTTGGATCCTGATTGGATTTTAGCTATGCACGAGGAGCTAAACCAATTTAAAAGGAATAATGTATGGAAGCTGGTGCCCAAGCCTAAAGGAAAGAATCCAATAGACACCAAATGGGTATTCAGAAACAAGATGGATGAAAATGGCATAGTAGTCAGGAACAAAGCTAGATTGGTTGCTAAAGGCTATTGTCAACAAGAATGAATAGATTTTGATGAAACATTTTCTCCTGTTGCAAGACTTGAAGCCTTCAGAATCTTCTTAGCCTATGCAGCCCATGCTAATTTCAAGGTCTATCAAATGGATGTCAAAAGTGCCTTTCTGAGTGGAGATTGGGAGGAGGAAGTGTATGTCAGTTAACCTCCTGGTTTTGAAGTTCCAAATTTTCCAGAACATGTCTATTATCTTTTGAAAGCACTTTATGGACTGAAGCAAGCACCTAGAGCCTGGTATGACACTTTATCAAAGTTCCTTTTGGAAAATTACTTCACAAGAGGTACTGTAGATAAAACTTTATTTTTCAGAAATATTAATGGCTCTAGTATACTTGTTCAAATTTATGTAGATGATATTATTTTTGGCTCTACATATGAGAAACTTTGCAAAAAGTTTGCCAAATTGATGCAAAGTAAGTATGAAATGAGTATGATGGGAGAACTGACTTACTTTCTTGGTTTACAAGTTAAGCAAGTTAGTGATGGAATATTCATTAGTCAAATAAATACATTTTTGATCTTTTAAAGAAGTTTGATCTAGTGGATTGCACATCTACAAAAACTCTCATGGCCACTGCAACTAAGCTTGAATTAAACACTACTGAAAAGTCTGTGGATATTTCAAGTTATAGGGGCATTGTTGGCTCACTTTTGTACTTAACAGCTAGTAGGCCAGATATAATGTTTGCTACATGTTTATGTGCTAGATTTCAGGCTGATCCTAGAGAATCTCACTTAATAGCTAATAAGAGAATTTTCAGATATCTCAAGGGAACACCAAAACTTGGCATTTGGTACCCTAGAGATTCTGGTTTTGATCTAACTGGTTATTCAGATGCAGATTATGCAGGTTGTAGAATTGATAGAAAAAGTACAACAGGAACCTATCAATTTCTAGGAAATAAGCTTGTGTCCTGGTTCAGTAAAAAGTAAAATTCAGTTTCTACTTCTACAGCTAAAGCTGAATATATTGCTGCTGGCAGTTGCTGTGCACAGATTTTATGGATGAAAAATCAATTGCTAGACTATGGTTTTCAAGTTGAAAGGATTCCTATTTTCTGTGATAACACAAGTGCAATTGCCATCACTGAAAAATCAATACAATATTCAAGGATGAAGCGCATAGATATCAAGTACCACTTCATAAGGGAACATGTAATGAATGGTACTGTAGAACTACATTTTGTTCCAAGTGAGAAGCAGCTTGCAGATATCTTTACCAAGCCACTGGATGAATCCACCTTTTCAAGGTTCGTAAGTGAGTTAGGTATGCTCAATTATTCCTAGAACTTTATGAGTTAATTTGCAAGTTGAAATACAACCAAAAATTTAATTGCTTTTTCAGTCTTGAATGAAATTTTGGCTAAGTCAAAATTTACATCTCGACAGATGACCTTTATCCATCGAGTTTGATCATCCGTCTGTATATTATTTGCTAATAAAAATCAATTATTTTTCTGGAATATTTTATGACACGACGGATAACAGTTTATCCTTATCCGTCGAATTGTCTTAATCTCAGCCGTTAATTTCCTGTACATTATCCATCGAGTATACTTACAGTTTGTAAGCATAACACGACGGATAATGGGTGGAATTTTTACAGTTTATTTTTAAACGGTTATTTTAGGCAATTTTTATTGGTTACTTTATTTTACTTTATTATTTTTAGCAGTTATTTTTGAGATAGTATAAAAGCTTATTTCATTTCAATTGCTTTTCTTTTATCATTCTCAAATCAACTGCTCAAATTTCATTCTCTTTCAAAGCACTTACTCTCTTTCTCTTCAAGCTCTTATTCTCTAACAATGGCACCTGTTGTAAAGATTATGTCTCAAACTGGGTTCATTTATGAGAAGAACAATTTCACTGCACTAGTGAACAAGGGTATTTACCAATCTGGTGACTATCATAAGATGATGGACTTTGTGAAGAATTGCAAGCTCAGCTATGCCATGCTGGAATCACCCACAATCTTTTGTGAAGTTGTTGGAGAGATGTGGACCGCTGCTACATACAACTCAACAGGTAAGACAATCACACTCACCATTAAAGGTAAATAGTTATGTAACAATAGTGATGTTATAAAAGCATGTTTCAAGATTCCTGATAACACTGTGACCTCACCATACACTGACACTGATATAATCAATATGCTTAATTCCATGAACTATGCTCTTTCTACTTCTAAGTTAAGTGACATTAGGAAAATGGGTTTTAGGAAAGAATGGAGTTTTATGTGTGATGTTGTGACAAAGGTCTTTTCAGGTAAAGTCAGTAATTTTGATTCAGTCAATATCTCAATGCTTAACATGCTCTACATGCTAGTTACAGATAAATTCTATAATTTCAGTGACCTTGTCTTATTTGAGTTAGGCTTTAAATTAGGAGAGTTAAATAAAAGAGGTAAAAATGTGTATTATGCTAGATTCTTTATGATGTTAGCTAACCACCTCTGTGAAGAGATTGTGCTTGAGAACCCTAACAACAAACTAGATTGTTGGGTTCAAGAGAGAAGGCTCATTGCAGATTTGAACAGGGCCAATCATCACAAGGATGTGCCATTGTTCTATTTTTCTATAATGCAAGCACCTCAGGTAAGTGCGGTAAGTTAATCTATCCCTACCACTATTCCAACCTCACTAATTTCTTTGAGTTCTAGTGTGGCAATGGCAACTGTGTCAATGACCAAACAGTTGCCTACCCAAGCTACCAAAACTGCAAAATTTTTTAAACCCAAATCAAAGAAAGCCCCCTCTGGTATCTCCCAAAAGATGCCAGTTGAAAAATCCACTAAAACCAAAGAGGGGAGTGTGAAGGAAGGCAAGATAGGTGAGGGAAGGGGTGAACATAAAATAAACCCTAAAAATAAGGATGGAGAGTTGAGTGGATCCCATCCTAGCCACATTGCAGTTTCCCAACAAACTGCGGTGCTTAAAAAGGATAAAAGCTCATTTCTAGCTGCATCCTCCCAAAATGATGTAGTTATTGAACAAAGCTCTCAACCAAGAGCACATGCCAAGAGGGTTAGGGACACAAGCTCACCCCAAACTTATGCCAGAAAGAAGAAATCTAAAACCCTTGGGGATGCACAGGGTACACACACTGTGCAAACTGGTGCTAAAGACACAGTCACTGCACCTTCACAAATTCAGTTTGATGTGGCTCCAATAAATGTGGAGTCACGGCCAAAATCTCTAGTCATAGAAGCACCTCAAACACCTAACTCACCAACAAATTCTCTGGATGTGGATATGATAAACACATCAATTCCTGATTCCACTTCTTTAACTCTGTTGGGGAAGCCAAAATCTAGTGCAAGTGAGCATCATCTTTTAGATGATTTGTTGGCTCACTTTCCAATTCTTTCAAGAACTGTTGTATCATCTGTGCCCAAAATATCTTCAATCAGCACAGAGTCAACAATAGTTTCTTTTCCCAGTTCATTCATTTCTACTCTCTCGATGGATATTGCTCATCCGTCAAGTAGTGATTGTATCCCGACAAATAAGCTTAACAACAGTTATCCGTCGGATAGCAAAACCACTCACTCGATGGATATCACTCATCCGTCGAGTATCTCTGTACAACTTCAAACTTCATTTATTTCAAGTGCAGAAGATTTAGTGGTTATACAGTCACTCTTAGGATTGAGAGAGAAGAGTGTTTTGAGTGAATGTCTGGGTTGCCCCAGGAAAAAGGAGAGGAAATGTGTGAAACCATGCAATCCATTTCTTCAGGATTGGCAAAAGCGAGTGAGTGGAGTCTCACCTTAGTAGGTGAAGGTGAGGGTGTGAGGGTGGGGAGCCAGAGTGAGACCTTAATGCAACAAAAGAGAGAAAACGAGAGAAATGCAGGTACAGGAGCTATACGGATGGATGTCATTGCTAGTGAGTTGATAAATGTCCAGGATACAGATAAGGAGGGACTATCTCAGCATCCTAAAGTTGTTATAGATTCCACCTCCCTTGATGCTGAGGCATTTACTCACCCTGTTCCAGCTTATCAACTTCTAGCTGAACAGGGCAATGACAATGCAGAAAGGATGCTGAATTTAGTGCATACTATACAGTCTATGATGAGAGCTAAGGATGCCATCACAGCTTTTCCCTCTACAGCTGGTGATGTGGACTATGAGACTGGTGGTTTAGCTGATTTCTTTGGTGATGGGAGTGGGGATAGTGAAGATGAGGCAGTGGATATAGGGGGAGAAGTAGGTTCAAGTTCAAGATCTGGTATGACATCATGGGCATTTTCAAAGCACTGTGATGAGCACTACTTCAAGACAACCCTGATCCAACTAATCAATCAGACAAATACTGCTCTTCAAACCACTACTAATGCCAGCACCAAGAAGCTCCTTCAGGCACATCTAGCCTCCCTGCAACTTTAACAAATCCAAGGCTTCCAACATGCTAGGGATGTAAACACCATGAAGGGTGATATTGAGGAGATGAAGAAGGCCATTTCAGACAAGATGGATTCTAAGCTTCCAGAGTCTACAATGCTTGATATCAAGAGGCAGTTAAGGAAATATTCTGATCTTGCAACCAAGATAGATGCCTTAGATACAAGAATGTCAGCTATGGAAGCATTTTTGACAGCCATTCATCTTTATCAAGCTCAACAGACAGATTTACTTCAAAAATTGGTGGCTGCTCAAACCCCCTCCTCTAATCAACTTGATGATAACAAAAAGGGGGAGAAAGGACCAAGTGAGGGGGAGAAGCTTCAAATTCAAATTAGTAAAGTAATTGTGCCTTCAATTACTATCTCCAAGCCACCAGTTATAAACAGTATAGATCTGATAAATGCAGCAGCAGCCAACATATGAGCAGATGATAAGGAGAAGTTGAGTTTAGTCAACTGGGAGAAGATTGATTAGGAAATACAAAAGAATTTTAAACTTGTCAAGGAGCCAGTTAAGTCAGCCATCCATCACTCTCAAGTCAAGCAAATTAGTGTGAATGAGATGAGCATGAACTATCTGGAAAGAGGACAACCATCCTGCATCAAATCTCCAAAGGCTGAAACAATTCTGAAACCAAGGGTAAACTACTCAAAATCATAATTGAAGAACCCTTTGGATACTGTGTATGAGACACCTAAGCCTGATGAAAAGAAGCTTCTGTCAAGGTCAATTGTTTTTTATAAAGATCCAGCTGATTCAGCTTTAAAAAGAAGAATTGCTAAAACTATCAGGAATGGGAAAGAAATTTGTGTGGTGGCTGGACATCCTCAATTTGCTCAAGCAAAAAGAGAAGAAAATGCTAGATTGAAGCAGGAAAAGAAACAAGTTGCTCTGGATTCTAAAAAGACTAAATAAAAGAAAGAGCAAATTGCTATCTTAGCCAAGCTACATGCTGTAAATTCATCAAAACAAATTCCTGCTCATCCATCTGAAGTTATTGAATCAAAGAAGCAAGTTGAATAATAGAAGAAATCTCCAAGAATCAAGGAATTGGCTAAAAGAACTAAAAGGAAACTGGACATTGTTGATAGGGAATTGGAGAATCAGTTTTCCAAGGAATCCACTCCAACTACAACTCAAGCATCAAAACCCTCTGTGGTATTTTAAGATATCAAGGTGGTGGATCCTTACAGGAACATCCATGGTGAACCTATTGTGCCTAAGAATGAACCAGTAGAATGGGAGAACATACCAATTCCTGAATTCTATTTGCCAATCCTTAACAAGCCAAAGAGAACAAAGTCAAGAGCAGTCAAGAAAGTGAAGCTGTCACCTCTCAAATCCAAATCAGTAGTCAAAGCTCAATCTAAAGTCAATAGGGGAGATTACATGTACTTGTGTGACATCAAAGAATTTTCTGATCTAAACCTCTATCTAGATGAACTAGATGAAGTGAGAGGAATTGATGCATACAGAAACCTACCTGAAAGGTTAGTGTTCAAGTATAAAGGAGGAAAGGAGATTCAGTGGCCACTTCATAGGATCCTTCAAGAAAGTCAAGCTGTACTGATTAAAGTTTATTCATCTTTCAAAAAGAACTTTGGGTTCAATATTACCGCAAGAAGATTGGTACTGAAGAAGATTGAAGAGCTAAGGAGTGTTAGAGCTAAAGATGCACTCCCAAAGACTCTAATCATCCCTTACACAGGGAGAAGAGTGCATCTAAGGCCCTACTGGCTGATGGAGTTCATGGATGACAAAGGTGTGAGAAGATTTTTCAGATTAGAAGACCAATTGAGCATCTTTAGCAATGAGACTCTTTTGGAAATGCAAGGAAAGCTAAATCTCTCAGAATCTGATGAACTGGAATTCCACAGGCAGCTCCAAAATCAGATTGAGGAGAATAACAGAAAGCTTGGAAAGAGATCCAGACCTTCAAGGAACTAGATAAATCTGCTCAGGCTAGAGGGGCATCTTGAAAATGACTGTGAGCCAAACTTTATACATTTTGTTAATTGAAGCACTTTTCAGTATTATCTACTGTCTTTTAAAAGTTGTATTTTTAAGGTGTTTTGTTATCATCAAGTGTTTCTTAATTTATGGCTACAATTCCAGTAGACATAAATTGGGGGAGATTGTTGTGTATATGTTGTGTACTTGATGATTTTATGAACAAAACACCTTGGTAGATTTTACTTAGTGAAATTTTGTAGCACTCGACGGATAAGGTTTATAGTCCCGACGGATGACTCAATATAGTCCCGACGGATGATGACTTATTATCCATCGAGTGAGTAGCTTATGTAACAATAAGTCTGTAGCACATTTCTGCATACATATAGTTTAGAATCTGTAGTAGTATTTGAGTCATGATTGACTTTAGTTAGATATGCAGAATAGGTTGATTAATTGTTTATAGATGATATCTTGTAATTCTGCATAAGTGAAATGAAGTCAAGTGCCTGATTACTACCCGACGGATAAACAACAATGAATTCGACGGATGATCAATAACTCGACGGATGATCATAAACCTAACGGATAAAGAATTCAAATATCTGTTGACAGTGACAACACAGTCACATGCGTCGAGTGGATGCAAATAGAATGTGGTAGCCTATTCAACTGGGTTTTCGAGAACAAAGAAGCATTGCCATTTCCATGCTATTATGAAGATATTCAAAGATGCTGGAATAGAGTAATGAAGTAGCATTGTAATAGACTAGATAGTTTTTGTTTTATTATCATGTCTTATTACTTTGTAATCTTGATGATATATAAACCAAGAAGTAGCAACTAAGGAATCATCTGAGAAAGAAGCAGAGAAACATTTGTAAGCAGAATTCTTAGCATTTCTCTGCATTCTTAGTGTTCAATATTTGTAAGCAGCTGTGAGCTTTTTGCACACAGAGTTCTCTCGATATATATATTATATATCTCTGGTGGAGTCATTCAAATCCACCAGAAAGTTTTTAAAGACTCTTGTTTTTAATTACTTGTGTTTTGATTCATTTAAGTAACTATTCCGCATTGTGCTAATCAATTCACACTTATATATATATTCGAGTTATAACATTTTTATTTTAAGAAAAAGTTTCAAGAATTCCATTCAACCCTCTGTAATTCTTGTCATATTGTTAAGGGACTAACAACATGGATTTATTTGGACCAGTCAATGTGTTGTCCATCTCTAGGAAAAGATTTTGCCTAGTAATTGTGGATGATTTCTCAAAGTTCTCTTGGACATATTTCCTAAAGTCTAAAGATGAAGGTAGTGAAATTATCATCAATCACATAAGGCAAGTCAACAATCATCCTGATTTTAAAGTAAGAAGAATCAGGAGTGATAATGGAACTGAGTTCAAGAATTCTGTGATGAGATCAATTTGTGAAGAGAATGGGATTATGCATGAATTTTTTGCAGCAAGAACTCCACAATAAAATGGAGTAGTGGAAAGAAAGAACAGGTCTCTTATTGAAGCTGCAAGGACAATGCTTGAAGAATCAAAGTTACCAACATATTTTTGGGCTGAAGCTGTGAATACTGCCTGCTACACTCAGAATATTTCTTTGGTTAATCAAGCAAAGTGTATGACACCCTACCAATTGTTCAAGAATAAAAAAACCAACTCTAAATTTTCTTCATGTCTTTGGCTGCAAATGTTATATCTTGAGGAATCAAACTGTTCAACATGGGAAGTTTGATGCTAAAGCAGATGAAGGAATTTTTGTTAAATATTTTATAGGAAAGGCATATAGGGTCTACAATCTAAGAACCAACATTGTTATGGAATCAATACGTATTGTGTTTGATGACAAAAAGATTGAAGGACTATAAAATGGAGATTTCCATGAAATCCTCAAGTTTGATAATGTGGAGATGGTTAGTGATGACAATGATGATGAAAGTGATCAAGAAACAGTGAATAAGGATAATGCAGAAAAATCTACAACTATTGAAGCACACAATTCAACATCTGTCGAGTTGCAAAATGCTTCATTCATCGGGAGACAATCTGCCTTATCCGTGGGGAGACAATCAGCTTCATCCATCGGGACACAAAGTGCATCATCCGTTGGGTCATTAAGAGAAGCTGAAAGTCAGAATAAATCACTTACCATGAGTTCCCCTTTCTCAAATCAAAGATTCCCAAACTCAGGGGGAGTTTCTAATAATCAAAACTCAGTCACACATCAAGACAACAATGAGGCCTCTTCATCTAGAGCTAATCTACCTCAACAAAGAAAATGGACTAAAGATCATCCTTTTGAGCTCATCATTGGTGATACATCTTCTAGAGTTCAAACAAGGAGAGCAACTCAAGAAGAATATCTATATAGCAGCTTCATACCTAAGAAAGAACCAAATAAGGTAGAAAAAGCTTTGTTGGATCCTGATTGGATTTTAGCTATGCAGGAGGAGCTAAACCAATTTGAATGGAACAAGGTATGGAAGCTGGTACCCAAACCTAAAGGAAAATATCCAATTGACACCAAGTGGGTATTCAAAAATAAGATGGATGAAAATGGCATAGTGGTCGGGAATAAAGCTAGATTGGTTACTAAGGACTACTGTCAACAAGAAGGAATTGATTTTCATGAAACCTTTATTCCCGTTGCAAGACTTGAAGCCATCAGAATCTTCTTAGCCTATGTAGCTCATGCCAATTTTAAGGTCTATCAAATGGATGTCAAAAGTGCTTTTCTGAATGGAGATTTGGAGGAGGAAGTATATGTTAGTCAACCTCCTAGTTTTGAAGACCCAAATTTTCCAGATTATGTCTACTACCTTTTGAAGACACTTTATGGACTAAAGCAAGCACCTAGAGCCTGGTATGACACTTTATCAAAGTTTCTTTTGGAAAATCACTTCACAAGAGGTACTGTTGATAAAATTTTATTCTTTAGAAATATTAATGGCTCTAGTATACTTGTTCAAATTTATGTAGATGATATTATATTTGGTTCTACAGATGAAAAACTTTGTAAAAAGTTTGCCAAATTGATGCAAAGTAAGTATGAAATGAGCTTGATGGGAGAACTAACTTACTTTCTTGGTTTACAAGTTAGGCAAGTTAGTGATGGAATATTTATTAGTCAAACTAAATACATTCATGATCTGTTAAAGAAGTTTGATCTAATGGATTGCACATCTTCAAAAACTCTCATGGCCACTGCAACTAAGCTTGAATTAAACACTACTGAAAAGTCTGTGGATATTTCAAGCTATAGGGGCATGGTTGGTTCACTCTTGTACTTAACAGCTAGTAGGCCAAATATAATGTTTGCTACTTGTCTTTGTGCTAGATTTCAGGCTGATCCTAGAGAATCTCACTTAGTAGCCATTAAGAGAATTTTCAGATATCTCAAGGGAACACCAAAACTTGGCATTTGGTACCCTAGAGATTCTGGTTTTGATCTAACTAGTTATTCAGATGCAGATTATGCAGGTTGTAAAACAGACAGAAAAAGTACAACAGGAACCTGTCAATTTTTAGGGAACAAGATTGTGTCCTGGTTCAGTATAAAGCAAAATTCAGTTTCTACTTCTACAGCTGAAGCTGAGTATGTTGCTGTTGTTAGTTGTTGTGCACAGATTTTGTGGATGAAAAACCAATTGTTGGACTATGGTCTACAAGTGGATAGAATTCCCATTTTCTGTGATAACACAAGTGCAATTTCCATCACTGAAAATCCAGTGCAACATTCAAGAACAAAGCACATGGACATCAAGTACCACTTCATTAGGGAGCATGTAATGAATGGTAGTGTAGAACTTCATTTTGTTCCAAGTGAAAAGCAGCTTGCAGATATATTTAGGAAGCCACTTGATGAATCCACCTTTTCAAGGTTGGTAAGTGAGTTAGGTATGCTTAATTATTCTTGAATTATTTCAGATATTTTTGTAAGTTTTAATGCAGCCAGAAAATTAATTAATTTTTCAGCTTTGGATGAAATTTTGGCTAAGTCAAAATTTACATCCCGACGGATGCTCATTATCCATCGAGTTTGGTCATCCGTCAGAATATTATTTGTTAATAAAAATTAATTATTTTTCTGGACTATTTCATGACTTGACGAATAACTTATTTATCTTCATTCGTTGAATTGTCTCAATCCTGGCCGTTAAAACTCTGAACATTATCCATCGAGTATACTTACAGTTTGTAAGCATGACACGACGGATAAGTGACAGAATTTTTACAGTTTATTTATTTTTAAACGGCTTGAAAGGCATATGCCATGGCCTATTTGTTTATTCGAGGATTTAACTCAACTCAAATAAGAATGTAACAAGTAAATAATGGATCTACCATCAAAGAGATCTCACAAAGTAACATCTGTCAAAGGATTCAGAAACAAGGTTCATCTATAGACTTGAGGAATTACTTCACTGGAAGAAGTTCAAGAAATTGATCAAGCCTCAGTGATATAAATCAAGATCGTAGATTTAATCAAGTGATAGAGATCTTGTCAGGGTATCAAATAATTACAGGGATTTAATCTGAAGAAAATCAAGTATCAAAGTCAAGACATGAAGAAACGTCACGGAAGTTAGTCAGTCATGAACCAGACAGTACATCGAGTGTCAACATTGGTGTGGTGGAATTGATTCATAATTGACGGTGATTTTCAGAAGATTTTCAGAAGAATGGTTGCTGTTAAATAGTAGTATTAATTCTCTATTAATTAATTAAGTCATATAGTTTAATTAAGAAAATAAATTATATCTATAAAGATTAATTTATTTATTAATTGAATTAATTGATTAATTAATTCTGAATTAATATTAGGAATTTTCAGAATTGATTTTGAATTAATATTCAATATTAATTCAGCAAGACAATCATTTGAACTGGTATGACAATCAGATTGTCATACCGAAAGTCATACCAGCTCAAATAGATTGTCATACCGAAAGTTCTACTAGTTCAACAGATTGTCATGCTAGTTCAATCAATTGTCTTGCCGATAGTCTTGCCAGTTCAATCAATTGTCTTGCCGATAGTCTTGCCAGTTCATTCAATTGTCTTGCCGATTGTCTTGCCAGTTCAAGTGGATTCTGTTGATTGAAATATAAAAGAATCGAAGCAGCAGACATTTTAAAAGACACAACAGAAGTCAACAACTCAAGAACAAAAGAAAAGCAGAGCACAAATATTTCATCTCATTACTGCAAATTCAAGATCAACAATTTCTAGTTATTAAAGTTAAATCCAAACCACTAGAAATCATTATCTTGTTCTTGTGTAACTATCTAGCGGATCAAAATCCCTAGAACTTAATCTCAAATTGCGTTTAGCATTTGATTTTTTTTATTGCAAATAGAAAAAGTTCATGTCGAATTTATTCTAGATTTGTGATAATTAATTTGAGATTAATCCCTTATAATCGATACCGTTGTTGTAACACCTTTCAAGTTTAATAATATTTTTATTTAACTTGAATTTTGTTTGAATTTTTATTCCGCATTAAATTCGATTAAACGGTATAGTTTGTATTCAACCCCCTTCTACAAACACATTGGGACCTAACAATTGGTATCAGAGCCTTCTGATTAACGAACAAATCAAGATCCTAGACTTTTGTAATTCTTCCACTCCTTGAATTTTTATTTATTCAAAAATTCATAATGACTTCACAAAAAGTTGGAACCGTTAAAATTCCACTGTTCGATAAAGAAAATTATATTATGTGGAAGAAGAAGATGCTCTTGTTTTTACAAGTGGCAAAACCCAAATATCTGAACTTGTTAAAGAAGGGTCCAAAAATTCTGATGGTTATTGAACCAGAGGTTATAGTAGATGATGTTGTGATTACCAAAGCTAGAACCTATGCTAAAGAGCCTGAAGATTTTACTCCTGCTGAAAAGGAAGAAGCCTCCTTGGATGCCAGCCTTCAATTAATTTTCATTGATTCCCTTGATTCCTTGATGAACAGACATGTGATGAACTGTAAAAATTGCAAACACATGTGGAAAACTATTGAGGTGATTAATGAAGGCACAGAGGATGTTAGGGAGAACAAGTTAGAGATCTTAACCTCTGAGTATGAACATTTTAAATCCAATCCAGGAGAAGGAATTACTGAAGTGTTTGAGAGGTACAATGCATTGATCAACAACCTAAACATAAATGGAAAATATTATTCAATCAGGGAGGTCAACAAAAAGTTCCTTTTAACACTGCCAACTCATCTTGAACATAGAATCACTACCATAAGAGAAGCTAGAGATCTGAGTGAGATTTCTTTGGATAGACTCTATGGTGTGTTAAAAACCTATGAGTTGGAGCAGATTCAGCAGAAGGAAGTCTACGGGAAAGATAGAGTGGTCAGCACATCTACTACTCTAGTAGCTGAAGGTCAACAACAACAACAATCTCAATAGTCAGAGAGAATGGTACAGTATTCCAAGGCTGAGGAAAATGTATTAGTAGCAGAATATGATCCTCCTACTACAAATCAATCCAGTGATGATTTTTACTCCTTGGAAGAGCTGGAGCAATTGGAAGATGAGTCAATGGCCCAAATTGTCAAGAGATTCTCCAATGTCAGATTCAAGAGAAATCCCAAGTTCAAGTACAAGTCCAACTACAACAGATTCCAGACAGGTGGATCTTCATCCTCTAACACCAATAGTGGTGGATACAAAACAGGGATGGTTGATCGGAGCACCATTGGATGCTATAACTGCAATGAGTTGGGACACTTTGCCACAGAATGCAGGAAGCCAAAATAAGTAAGGAAGAACTCTTATGATTCAAATCAGAAGAGTAACTCTGAAAGGGCTTACCTGGCAAAGGGAAGAAGCTGGGATGATACTGATAGTGAAGATGAAGAAGATGAGAATCTTGCTCTTATGGCTATTGGTGGAAAAGCTTCATCGTCAAGAAAAGAGGTAAAATTTACTGATGCTGAATTAGTTTATCATTTAGGAGGTTCCTTAGATTGTGCTCGTCGTGACAATGAACTGTTAAGTCAACAGATCAAAGACCTTGAGAAAGAGGTCAATGAATTAAGACTTGTGCATATTAATCAAGACAAGTTAAAAGAACAAGTATCTTTTCTAGAGAATAGAGTTAACTGTTATAGAAAACTCAAAACTATTCTCAAAGACAAGATCACCGGTCTTGAGACTAAGGTTAAAGCCTACTTCAATTCTTGTTCGAAGGCTAAAGAGTTCTACAGTAAGCAAGCTGTTAATCAAACATCTGGAATAGGTTATGATTACAATGTTGCTATTGGAGAATTAGGCATAAACTCCCCTCCTCATGTCTGTGCTAAAGGTAGGGAAGTACCACATGTGCTTAAGGGTGTTGATAAACCCCTCTATAAAAAATCAATTGCTGAACCATTTGATGGGACCTCCTCTATTTTTCAAGAAGAAATATATGTTAAAGATCATGCTAATGAGAAGGTTGTTTCCAAGCCAAGTGTGTTAAAAGTTCCAGTCAAAGTTGTGAAAGCAACTGAGACTAACTCAGACACACATGAGTAGGATAACAAAAATGCCATGTCTACCATACATAATTTGCCTGTTGTTAATCCCTCTCATAAAGTATGTGGTGTTCCTGATTGTATGTCTTGTGCTTTCAATTTGATGTATGCTTATTTTAATGGTAAGCATGTTTCTAGTGATAAGACTACTCCTCGTCAGCATATGAATAATAGGAAGCATGATAGGTCTAAGACTGCTAGTCCTTCTAAGGCTAGAAAGGAGACATTTGTGCCTAAGCCTAAACAGAAATTTGTTAAGGCTGTTTACAAGGTCAAATGTCCAGTCATTGAGAAAGTTAAGAACATTAAAGTTAAGACTGTTGTTTTGCCTGACAAAGGTCAATTCTACAAGTTTGCCGGACCCAACCAAGTTTGGGTTCCGAAGAAGGTCTAATCCATTTGTAGTGCAGGGCAGTAGACAGGTGGAACCGGTAGTGTGGATTCTTGACAGTGGATCGTCAAGACATATGACCGGAGATAGAGCCCTGCTATCAAATATGGTTGAGAAAGCTGGCCTAGTGGTTAGCTTTGGAGATAACAGCAAAGGTTTAACTGAGGGATATGGTTGTTTGCAAGCTGGTAATGTTATCATTGAAAATCAAACTTCTTTCTACATTAGTGATTTATTATTTCATTAAAATCTTTTGAAATCACTATTGTACATCATTTCTCTCAAAAGATTAAATGTATGATTTTCATTCATTATAGATATTAAGTACATTTTATCTCTATAGTGCCATATGTTCTGTGATACATGTTCAGTCTCCAATGGCTTCCTTTCATTGACAGTCATAAGGTTGAAAACCCACAACTTCTATCCCAGACTATAAAGACAAACACAGAAACAGAACCAACCAACACTCTCTTACCACTAAAATGAAGTGTGAATGAGCGTGAGGGAGATAGTGCCTTGGTGCACCACATAAGGAAGGTTCTGAAGTTAACCCAACAGCTTTGTCTCCTACAAAGATGAGTAGTATTTAAAACGAGACAACTACTAGCCCCATACATCTTCTCAAAAAGATGTAATGGCTGAAAAGGCACAAAAACAGTTACTAGATTCATCCTCTCAACAGGGCGCGTCTATTGAAATTTGCATGTCGGCCAGGGTATCTGATGTAGTGTCACCACCTCAAACATAAAAAATTCTTGATGCACGAGGAAAGGTTACACACACAAAGGATGGGTTGACAAAAATAAGAGTTTTGACCATTTTAAGGTCAGATTTGATTGTTCAAGGTTCTTTAATGGACCAATTGCCTTTACAAGTGTTAGGAGAGGATACTGATCCAAAAGCCGTATGTCAGTGGCCAGTGTCTACCTCCCCAGGCTTAAATCCCCTGGATGCATCTGCGGATAGTGGATCTGACATAGGTGTAGATCGGCAACTTGTTGACAATGATTCATATATTACCTGATGAGTCACAAGGAAATGTCTTCACAGACATTAGAAGGGAACTTTGATCTTTATGCTAAATTCGTTGGATCATTGTTTACCTTCCCAGAATTCAAATCTGGAACCCTAAAAGGGAAACTAGCAACTTCTAGATTATGACTCAACTTGTAGATTATGACTCAGATTCATCTGACGAGTTTAACAAGGATGAGGATTTGTGAACTCCCATTGCACCACCTGTGACCTCCTTAAGGATGGCTAAGGTGATTTTCCTTGCAAGTACAACTGAATTTTGGAGCTATGAGAGGAGTGATACACTTGTGAGAATGAGTGTAAACATGAGTGGAGAGAAGAGTGGAACACATGTGAAGTACACTAAATAGAATCACACACTCACAGTGAGGAAGAAAGAGAAACTACTTGTTATTTCTTTACCAACCAAGTGAAGCATGAGAACTCCTTCAGACAACGACATACATTCTTTCTCTAAGGGGGAGATAAAAGCTTAAGTAATAGTTTGGAGGATTCCTCAACTAAGGGGGAGAAATAGCAGGGAGGAAGAAAAAGATCCTACATATGTACACTACACCACACCAACGTTGTTTGTAACTACGGATCCTATTGTACGGGAGAGGTGGTAAACACAAGGTGATTTTCTAGTAAGGGAAGAAGCTGTTTCTGTACGGGAGATGTGGTAAACAAAGGTGATCTCCTTTAAGCAGTTGATTCTCATAGGGGGAGAAACAAGAGAGATATGCACTTCTCAACAGGAAATGTGGTTGTACAAAAGAAGATGAAACTACTTGAAGATATGTTCAGTCTAGAGGAACATCTATTTGCAATCTGGAAAATGTTAAATCTAATCCAGAACTTTTCTGCTATTTACTTTGCATTTCTGATTACATTTTTTTCTTTTTTGTTAGTTGAGTTATCCTCTAGGTATTTGTTGTTATTGTCTAACAAACAAATAGGGGGAGATTAAAAGACATATGTCATAGCCTATTTGTTTATTCGAGGATTTAACTCAACTCAAATAAGAATGTAACAAGTAAATAGTGGATCTACCGTCAAAGAGATCTCATAAAGTAGCATATGTCAAAGGATTCAGAAATAAGGTTCATCTACAGAATTGAGGAATTACTTCACTGGAAGAAGTTCAAAAAATTGATCAAGCCTCAGTGATATAAATCAAGATTGTGGATTTAATCAAGTGACAAAGATCTTGTCAGGGTATCAGATAATTACAGGGATTTAATCTGAAGAAAATCAAGTATCAAATTCAAGACATGAAGAAACGTCACGGAAGTTAGTCACTCATGAACCAGACAGTACATCGAGTGTCAACATTGGTGTGGTGGAATTGATTCATAATTGACAGTGATTTTCAGAAGATTTTCAGAAGAATGGTTGCTGTTAAAGAGTAGTATTAATTCTCTATTAATTAATTAAGTCATATAGTTTAATTAAGAAAATAAATTATATCTATAAAGATTAATTTATTTATTAATTGAATTAATTGATTAATTAATTCTGAATTAATATTAGGAATTTTCAGAATTGATTTTGAATTAATATTCAATATTAATTCAGCAAGACAATCATTTGAACTGGTATAACAATCAGATTGTCATACCGAAAGTCATACCAGCTCAAATAGATTGTCATACCGAAAGTTCTACTAGTTCAACAGATTATCATGCTAGTTCAATCAATTGTCTTGCCGATAGTCTTGCCAGTTCAATCAATTGTCTTGCCGATAGTCTTGCCAGTTCATTCAATTGTCTTGCCGATTGTCTTGCCAGTTCAAGTGGATTCTGTTGATTGAAATATAAAAGAATCGAAGCAGCAGACATTTTAAAAGACACAACAGAAGTCAACAACTCAAGAACAAAAGAAAAGCAGAGCACAAATATTTCATCTCATTGCTGCAAATTCAAGATCAACAATTTCTAGTTATTAAAGTTAAATCCAAACCACTAGAAATCATTATCTTTTTCTTGTGTAACTATCTAGCGGATCAAAATCCCTAGAACTTAATCTCAAATTGTGTTTAGCATTTGATTCTTTTTATTGCAAATAGAAAAAGTTCATGTCGAATTTATTCTAGATTTGTGATAATTAATTTGAGATTAATCCCTTGTAATCGATACCGTTGTTGTAACACCTTTCAAGTTTAATAATATTTTTATTTAACTTGAATTTTGTTTCAATTTTTATTCCGCACTAAATTCGATTATACGGTATAGTTTGTATTCAACCCACGGCTATTTTGGGCTATTTTGATTGGTCACTTTATTTCACTTTATTATTTTTGACAGTTTATCTCTGAGATAGTATAAAAGCAGAATTCATTTTTATTCAACTCTTTTATCATTTTCAATTCGATTCCTCTAACTTCTTTCTTTCTCAAAAGCAAATTCTCTCTCTGCATATTTCAAATCTTTACCAATGGCCCCTGTAGTAAAAATCATGTCTCAAACTGGATATATCTATGAAAAGAACAACTTCACAGCTCTAGTGAACAAGGAGATTCAACAGTCTGGAGATTATCACAAAATGATGGATTTTGTGAAAGGCTGTAAACTCAACTATGCTATGCTGGAATCTCCCACAATCTATTGTGAAGTTGTGGAGGAGATATGGACAACTGCAGTGTACAACTCTACTGACAAGACCATCACTTTCACTCTCAAAGGTAAGCAGTTTTGCATTAATAGTGACATTGTCAAGGCATGCTTTAAAATTCCTGATAATACTATTACTGTTCCACACACAGACACATATATAGTTAATATGCTAAATTCCATGGGCTATGCACTTACTACCTCTAAGTTAAGTGAAATTAGGAGGTTGGGTCTTAGAAAGAAATGAAGCTTTTTGTGTGATGTGGTAACTAAGGTATTCTCTAGTAAGATTAGTAACTTTGACTTTGTTAACATTTCCATGCTTAACATGCTTTACATGCTAGTTAATGATAAGTACTTTAATTTCAGTGACTTGGTCTTGTTTGAGTTAGGTTTTAAGTTAGGAGAACTCAATAAGAGAGGTAAAAGTGTCTATTATGCTAGATTCTTTATGATGCTTGCTAACCATCTCATTGAGGACATTGCAATTGAGAACCCAACCAACAAGTTGAATTGTTGGGTTCAAGAAAGAACCCAACCAACAAGCTTAATAGAGCAAATCACCACAAAGAGGTACCCTTATTCTATTTTCCTGTCATGGAGGGACCTTAGGTAAGTGAGGTAATCACCACTGTCTCCACTCTTCCAACCTCACAAATTTCTTTGCCTTCTAGTATAGTTATGGCATCTGTGTCAATGACCCAACAGATGCCTACCCAAGCTACCAAACCAACAATTTCAAAATCCAAAACTAAGAAAGCCCCCTCTGGTTTCTTTCAAAAGAAATCAGTTGCAAAATCTACAAAACACAACGAGGGGAGTGTGAAGGTGAGGGACATGGTGAAAATCAAAGAAAACCTAAGGATAAGGCTGGTGAGATGAGTGAATCCAAGCCTAGCCACACCACAGTTTCCCAACAAACTATGGTTGTTAATAAGGAATTAAGCTCAATTCTAGTTTCATCCTCCCAAAAGGATGTTACTATTGAAACAAGCTCCCAACCAGGAGCATAGGTCAAGAGGGCTAGGGACACAAGTTCACCACAAACTTATGCTAGAAAAAAAAGATCAACAAACCTTGGGGATGCACAGGGAACACACACAGTGCAAACTGGTGCTAAAGACCCAGTCACTGCACCTTCTCAAAGTCAGATTGATGTGACTCCAATAATGTGGAGTCACAGCCAAAATCTTTAACAATTGAAGCACTTGAAACACCAAACTCACCCACACACTCACTGGATGTTGACATGATCAATACATCACTTCCAAATTCTCCATCTTTAACTCTTGTGGAGAAGCCAAAAATCCTAGCAAGTGAGCATCATCTTTTAGATGATTTGTTGGCTCACTTGCCATTCTTTCTGAGTTTATTGAGACATCTGTGGCAAAATTTTCATCAGTCTGCACAGAGTCTACAATAGTCTCCACTTCAAACTCATTCATTTCTTCCATCCCGATGGATATTTATCATCCGTCGAGTAGTGATTGTATCCCGACGGATAAGCCTAACAGCAGTCATCCGTCAGATAGCCATACTACTATCCTGATGGATATTCATCATCCGTCGGGTGTCTCTGCATAACTTCAAATTTCTTCAATTCTCACAAGTGCAGAAGACTAAGTGGTAGTGCAATCTCTTAGGACTGAGGGTAGGGAGTGAACTGAGTGAGAGTCTGGGTTGTTCCCAGGAAAAAGGAGAGAAAATGAGTGAACTAATGCAGTCCATTTCTTCAGGACTGGAAAAAGTGAGTGAGAGGAGTCCAACCTTAGATGGTGAAGGTGAGGGTGTGAGTTTGGGAAGCCAAGGGGAGCCCTTGATGCAAAAATAGAGAGATCATGAGAGAAATGCAGGTACCGGAGAGATAAGGATGGACACCATTGCTAGTGAGTCAACGAATGTCTGTGATGCAGAAAGGAAAAGACTATTTCAGCAAGAATATCAAGCTGTCATAGTAACTATTTCCCTAGATTTTGAGACATTTATTCATCCTGTTACAGCTTATCAAACGTTAGTTGTACAGGGCAATAAGGAGGCTGAAAGAATTCTTAATTTGGTGCATACTACTCAATCTCTACAAAGAGCAAAGGATGCAATCACTACTATAACTTCAACTACTTGAGTGATTTTGAACTGGCTGAAGACTCATTTGGGGATGCTAGTGGGGATGATGAGGAAGACAGTATGAGCATAGGGGGAGATGCAGATGTTCATTCCTAGATGCTAATAAAAGAATGTTCCTACTCACATTTTCAATCAACACTATTCAAGCTGATTCATGACACCCAAACAGCCATTCAGACATCTACAAATGCTAGCACCAAAAGGCCACTAACAGCACATCTTGAAGCACTTCAGCTGCATAAGATTCAATCTCTCCAACACAATAAAAGTGTGGATGAAATCAAGCAGGAAGTTTCTGAAGTAGAACAGGATTTCATAGCAAGGTTGGATGCTTGACTTCCTGGAACCACTATGACTGAGATAGCTCAGAAGCTAAGGAAAGAGGCTGATCTCAATAGAAAGGTTGAGGCCATGGACTCTAGATTATCTGATGTGGAGAAGTCAATGGCCAAGATACTTTCTAATCAAGAAAATCAGACTGCTTTGCTCCAACAGTTGGTGGCTGCTCAACTCCCTTCCACTCTCCAACTTGATGCTAACAAAAAAGGGGAGAAAGGCTTATCTAGTGAGGGGGAGAAACAGCTCAACATTCAAGTTAACAAAGTAATTGTGCCTACAATTACTTTCACAAAGCCACCAGCCATGGACAGCATTGACATCATAAATCTGGCAGCAACAAAAATGGAAACAAATGACAAACTGCTAAACATTGATGTAGCAACAGCTGAGAAGGAATTAAAAGAAAAATGGAGGAAAATAGATACAGAAATTCAACAGAATTTTGGACCAATTCAGAAACCAGATAAAGTCTTTAATCATCACTCTCAAGTCAAGAAAATCTCTGTGAATGAAATAAGTTTGAATTATCTGGAAAAGGGTCAAACATCTTACATCAAATCTTCAAAAGTAAAGCTGATCATGAAGCCTAAAAGAAACTACTCAAAGTTTTCAGACAAAAATCCTATGGATATTGTGTATGAAACACCTAGGCCAGATGAGAAGAAGCTGTTGGCTAGGTCAATTACATTTTTGAAGGATCCAGCTGATTCAACACTTAAAAGAAGAATTGCCAAGATTTACAGAAATGGTAAAGAAATTTGTGTGGTGGCTGGACACCCTATGTTTGTGGAAGCTAAGAAGGAAGAGAAGGAAAGAATCAGGAAAGAAAAGAAGCAAGCTGCTCTGGAGGCTAAGAAGCTCAAAAACAAGAAGAAGCAAGCTATTATCTTGGACAAACTTCAAGCTGTAAAGACCACAACTAAGATTTATGCACAATCATCTATAATTACTGAACCTCAAGATCAAAAAGTGCAAGATGAACCATAACAGAAAAGAAGATTCAGATATAAGCTACCCTCCAAGAGAAAATTGGACTTTAGTGATGAGGAAATGAAGACTATATTCCCAAAAAGCTTACAACTTCAACTCAGACATCAAAACCCTCAGGGGTATTTGAAGAATTTAAGGTGGTGGATCCAACTAGGAACATTCATGGTGAACCCATAATTCCTAAGGATGAGCCAGTAGACTGGGATAGCTTGCCAATTCCTGAATTAAACTTTCCAATCTTCAATAAGCCAAAGAAAACAAAGACTAGAGCAATCAAGAAAGTGAAGCCTGTGTCTCTTAGATCCAAGACTCTAACCAAATCTTAACCCACAGTTAACAAGGGAGATCTCATGTATATCTGGGATGTCAAGGAGTTCTCAGACTTGAATCTCTACTTGGATGAACTGGAAGAAGTAAGAGCAATTGATGCTTACAGACATCTTCCTGAAAGACTGGTATTTAAATATAAGGGTGGGAAAGAGATGACATGGCCACTTCACAGGATTCTTCTAGAAAGCCAATCTGTTTCAATAAAGATCTACTCATCTTTCAAAAAGAATTTTGGATACAATGTGACTGCAAGGAGATTATTTCTAAAGAAAATTGAGGAGCTGAGGAGTAATAGAGCCAAAGATGTACTACCAAAAACTATGTCAATACCCTTCACAGGAAAGAGAGTGCATTTGAGGCCCTATTGGCTGATGGAATTTAGGGATGAAAATAGAGTAAGAAGATTCTTCATATTGGAGGACCAGTTGAGTATCTCTAGCAATGAGACTCTATTGGAAATACAAAAAATGCTAGATCTCTCAGAAGCTGATGAACTTGAGTTCCACAGACAACTTCAAAATCAAATAGAAGAGAAGAACAGGAGGCTTGGGAAGAAATCCAGACAATCAAGGAAATAGACTTATCTGCTCAGATTAGAGGAACACCTTGATAATGATTGTGAGCAACTTCTTTGTATACTTTGCCTTGTTCAATTTTCAATAATATTTGTAGCACTTATCAGTTTTATCTACTATTTTCAATCTGTATTTTTAGGGTGTTTTGTTATCATCAAGTTTCTCTTAATTTAAGGCTACAATTCCAGTAGACATAAATTGGGGGGGATTGTTAGGAATATGTTGTGAACTTGATGATAAATTAAAGAAAACACCTTAGTAGATTTAAATTAAAGAATTTTGTAGCACTTGACGGATGATTAAATATAGTCTCGACAGATGATGATTTGACATCCACCGGGTGAGTAGCTTATGTAACAAATAAGATTTGTAGCACATTTCTGCAAACAACTTTGTGGAGAATCTATAGGAGCATATGAGTCATATTGACTACTAGTAGATATGCAGAATAGGTTGATTAATTATAAATATGAGATATCTTGTAATTATGTATAAGTGAAATGGAGTCAAGTGACTAATAACTAACTGGAGGATGATCAACAAAGCTACCCGACGGATGATCAACAAAGCTACCTAATGGATGACAAGCATGTACCCGACAGATGATCAAATTCAAATATTTGTCGATAGTGACAACACAGTCACATACATTAGGTATTTGTAAAAGGAATGTGGCAGCCTGTTTAGCAGGAATTTGAGAACAAAGAAGCATTACCATTTCCATGCTATTATGAAGATGTTCAAAGATGCTGGAATAGAGTAGTGGAGTAGCATGGAGTTAGACTAGATATGTTTTGTTTTATTATCTTGTCTTATTGTCATGTAAACTTGGTGATATATAAACCAAGTGTAGCAAGTAGAACAATTATCGAACTAAGCACACACATTTTCAGAGAAACATTTTCAAGCTGTATTTTGTAGCATTTCTATGTAAGTTTAGTTGTTCATACTTGTAAGCAGTTGTGAGCTATTCAAGCTTCACAGGGTTCTCATTCGATATATATATATATATATATATATATATATATATATATATATATATCTGCTGGATACTTTCAAATCCACCATAAAGTTTTAAAAGCTTGTGTGTTTTTATTACTTTGTGTCTTGATTCATGTAAAGTATTTATTCCGCACTCTGCAAATCAAACACTTATATATTATCAAGTAAGAACTATTTTAAAAAAATCTAGAAAAAGAAGCCAGAATTACATTTAACCCCCCTTCTGTAATTTTTGTTGTATTGTTAGGGAATAACAGATAACAATGTTGTAATTCATTCAGAAGTCATGTTGATGAAAGAGATGTGTCCTAACTCCAATCATGTATAAGGATTTAGGAATAAATTTTATGTAATCTGTTTTGATTTCATTAATATTAATAAAAGACTTATTTTGTTTTTATTGCGGGCTTTATCTATTTTACGTGTTTAAATAAGATATACCACAGTTTAGAGTAAAGCTTTTTATTATCACTATGATGAGATCATAATAATAAGATATAAAATATGATAACTCTAAACTTAAATAGTTCCTGGTCGTAGGATTACTAACTGGTAATTAATAATCCGCAAAGATCGGTACATACTATGATTGCTTCATTATGAAGGCTGTCTGTTCTCATAGACATTTGTGCGGTGACACTATAGCTAGTATGTAGGTGCTTATTATAGAATAAGTTCACTGAACATGACTCACACAGCTGAACAACTGATGGAGTTCACTCACGTGTCAGCAGTTGTTCACATAGTGATAGTTGTACAAGTATCCTTAGACTTGAGGTCATCATAGTCATCTTGTGTACACTGAACTATGATTTGGTTTAGTTCTTAGTCTTCAGGGACAATTATAAGGGCTCTACTGGGTAAAGGAATTTGTACACGAAGATAGCGTATGATCAATAAAGGATCTACCCCTTCCAGTGAAGGAAGAGAATGTCCAATACTGATCTACTTATGCTAGTTCAGGAATCTCTGGCCAGAGTGAATGAAATTAGAAAGGAGTTTCTAATTCACATTAATTAGAACTAAGCATAGTAAATGGGAAAGCATATGATTAAATAAGATAGGCTTGACACGAGTTCCATGCCTTGTATTTAATCATGACATTGCAGGGTAGAAGGAATTAATTGTACGGTAACTATTCACTGAATAGGTTCTTGGTATTCTAAGCAGTGAATTCGTATTATCCGGATAGTCGCGATATGCTGAGAAGTATCCCTCACGATGTAGAATAAACATGATTAATTTATTAATTAATCATATTTAATAAATTAGAGAATTTATATAAATAATGATAAAATAGTTTTATTATTATTTATTTCTAGTACCGGCATAATATTGAACCTACAGGGTCACACCATAAAAGAGAATGATTTAATGGTGGAGGAATTAATTAATAATGACTGGTAATTATTTATTTGTGAAATAAATAATTAATTAGCAAATTTAATAATTGATTAAATGAGATTTAATTAATTATAAATTAATTAAGAAAAGTTTTTAATATTATTAATTAAGAATTTAATTTTGGAAATTAAATCAAGTGAGAGAATTATTTTTCTAAACTGTTTAGAAAAGGGGTTAATGATTAAAAGGTATTTTAATTATTAGTTAATTGGTTAATAAGAATAATCAATTAAAGGGTTAATAATAATAATATTTTATGGGAAAATTTTCAGCTGAAAATTTTGCCTATAAATATACTATTATAAACCCTATTTGCCTCAACCCAAAAAAAATAATAAAAACCCTAATTCTCTCAACCTCTTCCTCCCTCAATTATCCTGATCTCTTGGTGAATACCAGTGGAGTGCTTCACACTTGAGGAGCAGCTGCTAGGGATCTCCGTTCATCGTTCTTGGATCGCTGTTAAAGGTTAGTAGTCGATCCCTCGATTTATTCACGATTTATATGCGATTATATGGATTTTATATCAAGAAAAATGTTTTACTAAGCTTCTGTGATGTATAAAATCCTACAATGGTATCAGAGCGTAGGTTGTATGCATATAAATATGTGATAAAAATTTCAGAATTTTATGATCTTGTATTAATTTATTAAGATTTTTGCAAGTTATATCATGGATTAATTATGATTGATTAGAAATCGTTTCTCAGAATTGTTTTGACTGTAGATCTGGGTTCTATAAGTGTTGTAGATCGTCTGGGTATTTTTTCATAATTTTCTGATGTGTGGATTAATTATTATGATTTTTTGAAGTTGTTTTAATTAAAATTCGTAATTAAATATGTATATATATAATATGTTATATATATATATATATATATTATGTATCCTGCTGGAAATCAGAAAAGGTGTACTGAAGCTGACAGGCACGACGTTCTATATAGCGGCGGCTGTTGTTTAATAAAAAAAAAAGGGAGTCGGCTGCTGCAGGACGCGGGGAAAGAGGGTGTCGCGCATTCCGGGAATTCGTTACACCCTGTGGCGCATTCACGGAATGCGTTACACCTTTTAATGGCTTAAAAGGATTGTAACGCATTCTGTAATGCATTACAGCCCATCAATTTTTTTTAATTTGATTTCTGGGAGTTTCGTAACTCTGTTTTGGCCGTGCAATATATCGTTGGATTCGTTTTTTCGAGACGGATCTAATGGAGTGGTCAAATTTTAATTTATATAAAAGTTTTGAACTGTTTATATTCCCGAAAGTATTTTAAAGCATGTTTTAATTATTTTAATTGCTTTTAAATGCTATAATAAATTCATACATCATTATATCAATGTGTGACATGATATTGCTTGCATGCTTACTTGTTTATTTATTTTTATATATGAGATATATGCCTATGTTTACCATGCGATGATAGATTTAGGTGAAGTTAAATCAATATAAGGCGTGCTCTAGAAAATCTAGAATAGGAATCGTTTCTTGCCTTAATAATAATATTATGAATACAATCATGAGATTCTTGTGTTTATGAAACACATAATTAAATAAGAATTTTCAATATTGAGAGAAAGGAAGATTTTGTCAAAAGCAGATTTCTATCTGTAAGAAAGGGGTATTAAGTGGCGCCTCTTGACAATGCTCCCCCCGATCTGGGAATCATCTGATTATTGATTATTGATTTGAAATATTTAATTTAAAAGGAAGAATCTCTTTATAATATGATTATGATTGTAACATAATATAATCCCTCTAAAATTAAATAATATCAAGTAGTATTTGGCCAATGACATAACGGGCTTGTGTCGGTCAAAGCCTTCCAACATGGTAGAAAGTAGTTCTTATTTTTAAATCATTGTCATTTCGTGCTATAGCCGGGGGCTTTGATTTCGAAATAAGAAATACTTGTCTATTACATAGAGATGTTTACATTGAATTAGAATCTAAAGGTCGTTACGTGCTGCAGCCGTGGGCCGTTGGAGACTGATTCAATTGTACGAAATGTTGGGTCAGACTTGACTTAGAATATTGAGTCTGTCGTACTACAGCCATGACTCAATTATTCAAGAGGCTAAAGTTTTATTAGGGAATAACATAAGATGTAATTGACAAGAGTTGTCTGCCTATTGAACATCACATGATGTTTCATCCCTATTCCCACTAGCATTATGAATGCTTAATTTTTCACTTAAGGGGGTTATATAATTTAGATAAACTAGTGGGAGCCGCTTATGAATAAAGACCCGATTCATATAGTGTTTTGAAATGAAATTAAATATTTGCTAAGTGTTGTTATGTGTGTTCATCATTTACAGATTTATTATATACGTTATGTCTTCTGCATTATCACTCCGGAGTATACTAGATGCTCACAAGTTGACTGGTCCTAATTTTGCTGACTGGCTTCGAAACTTGAGAATTGTTCTCAGGGTTGAGAAGCTGGAATATGTGCTTGACTCACCTAAGCCTACTGAACCTGCTAGCGATGCACATAATGATGAACATGTTGTGTATCGTAAGTGGATAGATGATGCAAATGTTGCTCAATGCATCATGCTAGCTTCCATGAAAATTGAGCTACAGAAGCAGCATGAGCATATGGATGCTCACACTATCCTTATGCATGTACAAGAGTTGTATGATGTGGCAGGGATGACAGCTCGATATGAGATATCGAAGGAGTTATTCGGTTGTAGGATGTCTGGGGGATCATCTGTGAATGACCATGTACTTAAGATGATCAATTTGATTGAACGTCTTGGACAACTTGGTTTTGCCATAGATGGGGAGCTGAGCCAAGACTTGGTCTTGCAATCACTTCCGAGTTCGTTCTCGCAGTTTGCTGTGAACTTTCACATGAATAAGCTGGATGTCAGCCTGCCTGAACTCCACAACATGTTGAAGACTGCAGAATCAAATTTTCCCCCTAAGAAGAGTTCTGTTCTTCTAATTGGTGAAGTTTCCAATCCTAAGAAAAGGAAGAAGAACCCTTCCAAGAAGAAGAAAGTAGGTGAGAAAAAGCCGGTTCCACCAAAAGCTGAAGACCCCAAGAGCAAAGCTGTTTGCTTTCACTGTAACAAGGTGGGGCACTGGAAGAGGAACTGCAAGCTTTACCTTACAGAATTGAAGAAGAAGAAGGATAGTGAGACTACCGCTTCTGATCCAGGTATGTTCATGATCGAAGTTAATATATCACTAAGTCAAATTTCTACTTGGGTATTAGATACCGCCTGTGGTTCTCATATTTGCAATTCGTTGCAGGGACTAAAGGGAAGTAGGACTCTTGAAGAAGATGAGGTGATTCCACGTATGGGCAATGGAGCAAGGGTTGCCGCCATATCTGTAGGATCATTTAGTTTACATATGCCTACGGGAAAGACTATTATTTTGAATAATTATTATTACGTTCACTCTATTATGAGGAATATTGTTTCTATTCCTTTGTTGGATTTGGATGGTTTTTCATTTATTATTAAGAATAATTAATGTTCTATTCTTAGAGATAATGTTCTTTATGGACGTGGTACTTTAAATAATGGTCTGTATGTATGTGACGTAGATCATAATTTACTTCAGATTGAACAAACTTATAAAAGAAAAAGAGATGATGAAAATCTCACTTTCTTGTGGCACTGCTGACTTGGTCATATTAGTGAAAATAGACTGCGGACATTGCATAAGGAAGGGTTACTTGACCCCTTTGATTTTGAATCATATCCTACATGCGAGTCTTGTCTATTAGGTAAAATGACCAAATCTCCATTTAGTGGACATGGAGAGAGGGTTGCAGATTTGCTAGGATTGGTACACAGATGTATGTGGACCAATGTCCACGCAAGCCATGGGTGGATTTTCATAGTTCATTACTTTCATAGATGATCGATCTAGATTCGGATATGTGTATTTGATGAAACACAAGTCTGAAGCCTTTGAAAAGTTCAAAGAATATAAGCATGAAGTGGAGAAACAAACCAAACATAGTATTATAACTCTTCGATCAGATCGAGGTGGTGAATACTTGAATGGAGAGTTTCTAGATTATCTCAAAGAAAATGGTATAGTCTCCCAGTGGACTCCTCCATATACTCCACAGTTGAATGGGGTATCTGAAAGGAGAAATCGAACTTTGTTAGACATGGTTCGGTCCATGATGAGCTATGTAACTCTTCCAGTATTCCTATGGGGTTATGCATTGGAAACCTCGGCATATTTACTGAATAAGGTGCCTTCAAAATCTGTTCCTCAAACTCCATATGAGATATAGAAAGAAAGGAAACCGAGTCTTAAACACGTTAAGATTTTGGGATGACCAGCTTATGTCAAGAAAGTTGACCCAGATAAGCTGGAATCTCGATTCGTAAAATGTAATTTTGTGGGATATCCTAAAGAGACTTTAGGGTATTACTTTTACACCGATCATCGAGTGTTTGTCTCCAGACATGCTACCTTCTTGGAAAAGCAGTTTATCCTTGAAGGAAATAGTGGGAGCAAAATTGAACTTGATGAAGTTCAAGAAGCACAAACTACTACGGATCAAGTGGAAACACCTGTTCAGTATGAACAACCTTCTGTGGAACAGCCCATTCGTAGGTCAGGGAGAGTGTCTCACCAACCTGAGAGGTATTATGGCCTTGTCATTGAGAATGACAATGAGTTGTTAATCATTGATAATGATGACCTTGTGACCTATAATGAGGCTATGAGTAGCGTTGACTCAGAGAAATGGCATAGTGCCATGAAATCCGAAATGGAATCTATGTATACCAACCAAGTATGGACTCTGGTTGAGGCGCCTGTAGGTGTTAAGCCTATTGGGTGCAAGTGGGTATACAAAAGAAAGATTGGAGCAGATGGCCAGGTGGAGACCTATAAGGCCAGGCTCATGGCAAAAGGATTCAAACAAAGGCAAGGGATTGACTTTGATGAAACTTTTTCTCCTGTAGCCCTGTTAAAATCAATTCGGATTTTGCTCGCGATTGCTGCTTACTATGACTATGAGATCTAGCAAATGGACGTGAAAACGGCCTTCCTCAATGGGGAACTTGAAGACGAAGTGTGTATAACACAGCCAAAGGGTTTTCTTTCCAAGAGAAATGAACACCTAGTGTGTAAGCTGCTGTGAACCATATATGGTTTAAGGCAAGCTTCTCGTAGATGGAACATCCGTTTTGATGAGACAATCAAAGAGTTTGGTTTTATCAAAAACATAGATGAACCATGTGTCTACAAGAAGGTTAGTGGGAGCGCGGTAACATTTCTTGTATTGTATGTGGATGACATACTTCTTATTATAGGAAATGATATACCGATGCTGCAATCAGTCAAAGTATGGCTATCGAAGAACTTTACCATGAAGGACTTGGGAGAAGATCCTATATTCTCGGTATGAAGATCTATAGAGATATATCTTGAAGAATGATAGGTCTTACCCAGGGTACATACATCCAGAAAGTGCTTAAAAGGTTTAGCATGGAAAACTCCAAAAGAGGTCTCATACCGATGAGCCATGGAGTGTCCCTTTCCGGAAAGATGTCTCCTAAGACACTTGAGGAAAGAGAGCATATGAGTAAGATTCCTTATGCTTCAGCAATAGGATCTATCATGTACGCGATGTTGTGTACTAGGCCTAATGTTGCTTATTCAATTAGTGTGACGAGCAGATATCAGTCCAATCCAGGTGAAGACCACTGGAAAGCAGTGAAAAACATCCTTAAGTACTTGCGAAAGACTAAGGACATTTTTTCTTGTTTTTGGTGGTGAATCTGAGTTGAAAATAGAGGGTTATACTGACTCTAGTTTTCAATCAGAAAGTGATGATAGAAAATCCATGTCAGGGTACGTGTTTACTCTGAATGGTGGTGCGATTAGTTGGAAGAGTTCCAAACAGTCTACAACGATTGGCTCCACAGTGGAAGCAGAATATATAGCTGCAAGTGAGGCTGCAAAAGAAGCCGTTTGGATGAGGAAATTTGTTTCTGAGTTGGGAGTTGTTCCTAGCGTTGAAGAGCCTATTTTGTTGTATTGTGATAATAACGCAGCAATAGCACAAGCCAAGGAACCTAGGTCTCATAAAAATTCCAAACATGTCCTGTGGTGCTTTCATCTAATTAGGGAGATTGTTGAAAGAGGAGATATTAATGTCAAGAGAGTTGACACACATAACAACATAGTAGACCCTTTAACAAAGCCACTTTCTCAAAGTCACTTTGATCATCATAAAGACAAGATGGGTATTAGATACCAGAGTGATTGGCTTTAGTACAAGTGGGAGATTGAAAGAGATGTGTCCTAAGTCCAATCATGTATGAGTATTTAGGAATAAGTTTTATATATTTTTTTTTGATTTCATTGATATTAATAAAAGACTTATTTTGTTTTTATTGCGGGCTTTATCTATTTTAAGTGTTTAAATAAGATATACCACAGTTTAGAGTAAAGCTTTTTATGGATTGTGATAAGATCATAATAATGAGACATAAAAGATGATAACTCTAAACTTAAATAGTTTCTGGTCGTAGGATTACTAACTAGTAATTAATAATCCGCAAAGATCGGTACATACTATGCTTGCTTCATTATGAAGGTTGTCTGATCTCATAGACATTTGTGGGGTGACACTATAGCTAGTATGTAGGTGCTTATTATAGAATAAGTTCACTGAACATGACTCACACAGCTGAACAACTGATGGAGTTCACTCACGTGTCAGCAGTTGTTCACATTGTGATAGTTGTACAAGTATCCATAGACTTGAGGTCATCATAGTCATCTTGTGTACACTGAACTATGCTTTGGTTTAGTTCTTAGTCTCCAGGGATAATTATAAGGGCTCTACTAGGTATAGGAATTTGTACACGAAGATAGCGTTTCAAGATTCCTGATAATACTGTGACTTTACCATACACAGACACTGATATAGTTAATATGCTTAATTCCATGAACTATGCACTCTCTACTTCTAAGTTAAGTGACACTAGGAGATTGGGTCTTAGGAAGGAATGGAGTTTCATGTGTGATGTAGTGACCAAGGTCTTTTCTGGTAAAATCAGTAATTTTGATTCTGTCAATATTTTCATGCTAAACATGCTTTACATGCTAGTTACAGATAAGTTCTTTAATTTTAGTGATCTTGTTTTGTTTGAGTTGGGGTTTAAATTAGGGGAGTTAAATAAGAGGGGTAAAAATATTTATTATGCTAGATTCTTTATGATGTTAGCTAACCACTTCTCTGAGGAAATTGTGCTTGAGAACCCAAACAACAAATTAGATTGTTGGGTTCAAGAGAGGAGAATTATTGCAGATTTGAACAGGGAAAATCATCACAAGGAGAGGCCACTCTTCTATATCCCTGTAATGGAAGCACCTCAGGTAAGTGAGGTAAGTTCATCTGTCCCTACTCTTCCAACCTCACAGATTTCTTTGAATTCTAGTGTAGTTATGGCTTTTGTGCCAATGACCCAACAGTTGCCTACTCAAGCTACCAAACCATCAAAAGTTTCAAAATCCAAATCAAAGAAAGCCCCCTCTGGTATCTCTCAAAAGATGCCAGTTGTAAAATCCACCAAAACCATAGAGGGGAGTGTGAAGGTGGGAAAGGTAGGTGAGGGACAGGGTGAACATATAAGAAACCCTAAGGATAAGGATGGAGAGTTGAGTGGTTCCCAGCCTAGACACACTGCAGTTTCCCAATAAACTGTAGTGATTAATAAGGATAAAAGCTCATTTCTAGTTACATCCTCCCAAAAGGATATGACTATTGAACAAATCTCTCAACCAAGAGCACAGGTCAAAAGGGTAAGGGACACCAGCTCACCTCAAACTTATGCCAGAAAGAAGAAATCCAAAACCTTTGGGGATGCACAGGGTTCACACACTGTGCAAACTGGTGCTAAAGACACAGTCACTGCACCTTCACAAATTCAGCTTGATGTGGCTCCAATAAATGTGGAGTCACAACCAAAATCATTAGTTATAGAAGCACCTCAAACACCAAATTCTCCCAAAAACTCTCTGGATGTGGATATGATCAACACATCAATTCTTGATTCCCCTTCTTTAACTTTGTTGGGAAGCCAAAATCTAGTATAAGTGAGCATCATCTTTTGGATGATTTGTTGGCTCACTTGCCAATTCTTTCGGGAACTGTTGAAATATATGTGCCCAAAATCTCATCAATCAGCACAGAGTCCACAATAGTTTCAATTCCAAGTTCATTCATTTTTACTCTCTTGATGGATATTGCTCATCCGTCAAGTAGTGATTATATCCCGACGGATAAGCTTAACAGCATTTATCTGTCAGATAGTCAAACTGCTAACCCGATGGATATTCCTCATCCGTCGGATGTCTCTGCATAACTTCAAATTTCATCTATTATCTCTAGTGCAGAAGACTTAGTGGTTCTACAGTCACTCTTAGGATTGAGGGAAGAGAGTATTATGAGTGAGAGTCTGGGTTGCTCCCAGAAAAAAGGAGGAAAAGAGTGAAAATAAGCAATCCAGTTCTTCAGGATTGGCAAAAGAGAGTGAGAGGAGTCTCACCTTAGATGGTGAAGGTGAGGGTGTGAGGGTGGGGAGCCAAGGTGAGACCTTGATTCAACAAAAGAGAGAACAAGAAAGAAATGCAGGTACAGGAGCTATAAGGATGGATGTCATTTCTAGTGAGTTAATCAATGTCCAGGATGCAGACAGGGAGGGACTATCTTAGCAACCTCAAGCTGTTATAGATTCCACCTCCCTTGATGCTGAGGCATTTACTCACCCTGTTCCAGCAAATCAACTTCTAGCTGAACAGGGCAACTCAGTCAATGCTAAGAGCTAAGAATGCCATCACAACTTTGCCCTCTACAGCTGGTGTTGTTGATTATGAGACTGGTGGTTCAGCAGATTTCTTTGGAGATGAAGGTGGAGATAGTGAAGAAGAGCCATTGAACATAGGGGGAGAAGTAGGTTCCAGTTCAAGATCAGGCATGCCATCATGGGCATTTTCAAAACATTGTGATGAACACTACTTCAAGACAACCCTGATCCAACTCATAAATCATACAAATTCTGCTCTTCAAACCACTACAAATGCCAACACCAAGAAGCTCCTTCAAGCACATCTTGATTCTCTGCAACTACAACAGATTCAAGACTTCCAACATGCTAGAGATGTCAACACCATCAAGGGTGATATTGATGAGATGAAAAAGGATATTTTTGACAAGATGGACTCTAAGCTTCTAGAAGCTACAATTCTTGACATCAAGAGACAACTCGGGAAAAATTCTGATCTTGCCACAAAGATAGATGCCTTGGATACAAGAATGTCAGCTATGGAAGCATCTCTAACATCCATTCATCTGCATCAAGCTCAACAGACAGACTTGCTTCAGAAACTGGTGGCTGCACAAACCTCCTCCTCTACTCAACTTGATGATTACAAAAAGGGGGAGAAAGGATCAAGTGAGGGGGAGAAGCTTCACATTCAAATCAGTAAAGTAATTGTGCCTACAATTGCTTTCACCAAGCCACCAGTAACGGACAGTATTGATCTGATCAATGAAGCAGCAGCCAACATAAGAGCAGCTGAAAAGAAGAAGTTGAGTCCAATCAACTGGGAGAAAATTGATGAGGACATACAAAAGAAGTCAAGTCAAGCAAATTTCTGTGAATGAAATGAGCATGAACTATCTGAAAAGAGGACAGCCATCCTGCATCAAATCTCCAAAGGCTGAAATAATTTTGAAGCCAAGGGTGAACTATCCAAAATTATCATTAAAGAACCCTTTGGATACAGTGTATGAGACACCTAAGCCTGATGAGAAGATGCTTCTGTCAAGATCAATTGCCTTCTACAAGGATCCAGCTGATTCAGCTTTAAAAATGAGAATTGCTAAAGTTTTCAGAAATGGTAAAGAAATTTGTGTGGTGGCTGGACATCCTCAATTTGCTCAAGCAAAGAGAGAAGAAAAGGCAAGACTAAAGCAAGAAAAGAAGCAAGCTGCTCTAGATGCCAAAAAGGCTAAGAAAAAGAAAGAGCAAGCTGCTATCTTGGCCAAACTACAAGTTGTAAAACCAACACAATAAATTCCTGCTCAGCCATCTGAAATCACTGAATCTCAAGATCCAAAGAAGCAAGTTGAACCACAACAGAAGAAAGCTCCAAGATACAAGGAATTGGCCAAAATAACCAAAAGGAAATTGGACTTTGTTAATAAGGAATTGGAGTATCAGTTTTCCAAGGAATCCACTCTAACTACAACTCAAGCATCAAAAACCTCTGTGGTATTTGAAGACATCAAGGTGGTGGATCCTTACAGGAACATTCATGGTGAACCTATTGTGCCTAAGGATGAACCAATAGACTGGGAGAGTCTACCAATTCCTGACTTCAATTTTCCAATCCTTAGCAAGCCAAAAAGAACAAAGTCAAGAGCAATCAAGAAAGTGAAGTTGTCACCTCTCAAATCCAAATCTCTAACTAAAGCTCAATCCAAAGTCAACAAGGGAGATTACATGTACTTATATGACATCAAGGAATTCTCTGATCTAAATCTCTATCTAGATGAACTAGAAGAAGTGAGAGGGATTGATGCCTATAGGAATCTACCTGAAAGGTTAGTTTTCAAGTACAAGGGAGGAAAGGAGATTCAATGGCCACTTCACAGGATCCTTCAAGAAAGCCAAGCTGTGCTGATAAACGTTTATTCATCCTTCAAGAAGAACTTTGGATTCAATGTAACTACAAGAAGACTGGTTCAAAAGAAGATTGAAGAACCGAGGAGTATTAGAGCTAAAGATGCACTCCCAAAGACTCTAATCATTCCCTACACAGGGAAAAGAGTGCATCTAAGGCCCTACTGGCTGATGGAGTTCATGGATGACAAAGGAGTGCAAAGATTTTTCAGATTAGAAGACCAATTGAGCATCTCTAGCAATGAGACTCTTTTGGAAATGCAAGAAAAGCTAAATCTCTGAGAATCTGATGAATTGGAATTTCACAGACAGCTCCAAAATCAGATAGAAGAAAACAACAGAAAGCTTGGAAAGAGATCCAGATCTTCAAGGAAATAGATTAATCTGCTCAGGCTAGAGGAGCACCTTGAAAATGACTGTGAGCAAATCTTTGTACATTTTGTTAATTGAAGCACTTTACAGTATTATCTACTTTATTTTGAAGCTGTATTTTTAGGGTGTTTTGTTATCATCAAGTTTCACTTAATTTATGGCTACAATTCCAGTAGACATAAATTGGGGGAGATTGTTGTGAATATGTTGTGAACTTGATGATTTCATTAACAAAACACCTTAGTAGATTTTACTAAGTGAAAAATATAGCACTTGACGGATAAGGATTGTAGTCCCGACGGATGACTCGATATAGTCTCGACGGATGATAATTTATTATCCATCGAGTGAGTAGCTTGTGTAACAATAAGTCTGTAGCACATTTCTGCATACACATTGTTTAGATTTTGTAGTAGTACTCAAGTCATGTTGACTCTAACTAGATATGCATAATAGGTTGATTAATTGTACATAGGTGATGTCTTGTAATTCTGCATAAATGAAATGAAGTCAAGTGCCAGATAGCTACCCGACGGATAAACAACAATGCCACTCGACGGATGATCAACAAGGCAACCCGACGAATGATCATGAACCCGACGGATAAAGAATTCAAACATCTGTTGACAGTGACAACACAGTCACATGCGTCGAGTGTATGCAAGTGGAATGTGGAAGCCTATTCAACTGGGTTTTGGAGAATAAAGAAGCATTGCCATTTCTATGCTATTATGAAGATATTCAAAGATGCTAGAAAAGGGTAATGAAGTAGCATAGTATTAGACTTGATAGTTTTTGTTTTATTATCCTGTATTATTACTTTGTAATCTTGGTGTTATATAAACCAAGGAGTAGCAAATAGAACAACTAACTAAGCGACCAAGAGAGAAACATTTTTAAGCTGTATTCTTAGCATTTCTCTACAATCTTAGTTGTTAAAATTTGTAAGCAGCTGTGAGCTAATTGCTACACAGAGTTCTCCTGATATATTATATATCTCTGGTGGATACATTCAAATCCACCAGAAAGTTTTTAAAGACTTGTATTTTTAATTACTTGTGTTTTGATTCATTTCAAGTTATTATTCCGCACTCTGCAAATCAATTCACACTGATATATATATTTAAGTTAGAACACTTTTTATTTCTGAAAAAGTTTCAAGAATTCCATTCAACCCCCTTCTGTAATTCTTGTTGCATTGTTAAGGACTAACATTACACTCTCCTTGTTTGAACTCTAGAAGATGCATCACCAATGATGAGCTCAAAAGGGTGATCTTTAGTCCATTTTCTTTGTTGAGGTAGATTAGCTCTAGATGAAGAGGCCTCATTGTTGTCTTGATGTGTGACTGAGTTTTGATTATTAGAAACTCCCCCTGAGTTTGTGAATCTTTGATTTGATAAAGGGGAACTTTCTGCAAGTGATCTATTCTGACTTTTATCTTCTCTTAATATTCCGACGGATGATGCACTTTGTGTCCCGACGGATGAAGCTGACTGTCTCCCGACGGATAAGGCAGATTGTCTCCGGACGGATGAAGCATTTTGCAACTCGATAGATATTGAATTATGTGCTTCATTAGTTGTAGATTTTTCTGCATTATCCGTATTCATTGTTTCTTGATCACTTTCATCATCACTGTCATCACTAACCACCTACACACTACCAAACTTGAGGCTTTCGTGGAAATCTCCATCTTGCAGTCCTTCAATCTTTTTGTCATCAAACACAACATGTATTTATTCCATAACAATATTGGTTCTTAAATTGTAGACCCTATATGCCTTTCCCACAGCATATCCAACAAAAATTCCTTCATCTGCTTTAGCCCCAAATTTCCCGTGTTGAGCAGTTTGATTCCTCAAGATATAACATTTGCAGCCAAAGACATGAAGAAAATTTAGAGTTGGTTTCTTGTTCTTGAACAATTGGTAGGGTGTCATACACTTTACTTGATTAACCAAAGAAATATTCTGAGTGTAGCAGGCAGTATTCACAGCTTCAGCCTAAAAATATGTTGGTAACTTTGATTCTTCAAGCATTGTCATTACAGCTTCAATAAGAGATTTGTTCTTTCTTTCCACTACTCCATTTTTTTGTGGAGTTCTTTCTGCAGAAAACTCATGCATAACCCCATTCTCTTCACAAAATGATCTCATCACAGAATTCTTGAACTCAGTTCCATTGTCACTCCTGAATCTTCTTACTTTAAAATCAGGATGATTGTTGACTTGCCTTATGTGATTGAATATGATTTCACTAGCTTCATATCTAGACTTTAGGAAATATATCCAAAAGAACTTTGAGAAATCATCCACAATTACTAGGCAAAATCTTTTCCTTGAGATGGACAACACAGTGATTGGTCCAAATAAATCCATGTGTAGCAATTGCAAAGGTTCTTCAATTGTTGAATCAAGCTTCTTTCTGAATGATGTTTTGATCCGCTTTCCTTTTTGGTAGGCATCACACAATTCATCCTTAGAAAACTCCACTTGAGGAATGCCTTTAACCAGTTCTTTCTTGACAAGCTCATTCATGGTCTTAAAGTTTAGATGGGATAGCTTCTTGTGCCATAGCCAATATGGCTCGATGCTGTCTCCTGGCGGCCACTTTTAGAGAAGACGCTCAGCAGTGGTTCCAGAAACTTGGTCCAGGTGTGATCACATCCTGGGAACAGATGAAAACTTTGTTTTTAACTCAATTCCAAGCTGCAATGAAGTACACACCACCAGTTACCACACTGGCTAATGTGAAACAGAAGGAAGGAGAAATTTTGACCTCATACTTCAAAAGGTTCAATACAGAATCCACTTTGGTAAGGGGCGCAACTGATGAAACGCTGAAAATACTTCTTATAGCTGGACTACGTGTGGGAACGGACTCGTGGAAGCACCTGCAAGGGAAGGACCCTGTGTCATTAGCTGATATTCTTGCGCAGACGGAATCATTTAAAGCGATTGAGAAGTTTAGATGGGATAGCTTCTTGTCCACAACACATACACAATATATAAACCTGTATATGAAATACTATTTGCAATGACCCTGTTTTACATAACCACGGATCGCAACAGGTTAAAGTATGAAAACAAGCCACAACCTTAACTTTTATTACAATGTACCAAATCCCAACTAATTTAACTTACAACTGTTAAAGAAATTATTCTTACATTATTATTATCTCACTACCGTAATAAGCTCCTACTAGCTCGATCCAACTCAATCTGGAATCTTAGCTCGTACATTGAACTGAAAACCTCGCTATCAACCGTATCCTTCTTAACTTTAAAATATATAAAAAGATTCGCAAGAGTGAGCTAACTAGCTCAGCAGGTCATAATAACAATAATTGAGGTTAAAAAATGATCAAACGAGATGATTCAGAGGAATCAAGTTTCTTGTTAAATAATTGTTAGAATTGGATATTTATTTTAAGTTTTAAAACCAAGGTTAGGTTGCTGATCAGTCACGCACTAACCCCGAGCAAGGCATGCAGCTCTGCTCTAATTACTGGATCCAAGGCATACATTGCCCTACCTTGACCACGAATCTGGTCTGACCACGAATCTGGTCCACATAAGAAAACTATCCAATTCTAAAACAGTTCAGTATGATAAACAATATAATTCAATAAAATAAGATCATAATCAATGATGATAAAATACTTGTATAAAAATGTAATGCAATTCATGGGTATCACAAGGGTATATCAAGGTATGTAAGAGGACTGGTTTTCAGCCTATAACAGAATCAGGGATTAAATGAGCAATGGTTTCACAAAGTTTAGTTATTTGATGTTATAAGGTATGATTGATTATGAAAGTTTATGTATATTTAAGCAAGTATATTCCAGTGTTTGGGTGTATGGTGGATATATCTTTGTTGGGTAGTATTGTATTGGTGTGGTTTAGTCTCTGGTAAATCAACAAAGAATGGTTCACAAAGAATAAGGCTTACGGCTCAAAGTTCAAATGATGTGGCTCAGATTCAAGGCTGAATGATTCAAAGTACTTATAATATAAAATAGAGCTATTTTGAATACTTAACAATATGTCATGAGAAAATTCAGAAATATTTGCATTACATCTCAAAAAAGTTTTAGAAGTACTTGCCTTGCAGGGCTTTACAACTATTACTGATCAACTCTGTCGCTCAGGCTTTATTGTCTATCCACTAGATCACCCTGGATTCGACCTCAACACTTAGGTCCTTTGATTGGACCCTTACTGAGCTTTTTGACTGACCACCAAACTATCTTTCATCCAATGCCAATTCTCGGGCCTTCCGACTAGAACCTACAGAGTCGAAATACCCTAATTTAGACTTTCGATTATGCTTGACATATCCTCGCTAACAATCTACCTGTGCGTTAACAAAATCCGACTCCTAACACATACATTATTGTATTACAGGCATAAGTTAGGGTTCACGTTCTCGAAAATCGGTTCGGTGTTCGATTTTCCGAAAATACCTATACTCATCCTTGTACGTAAATAGGGTTATTGTTTTTGGTAAAACGTTTCATCACAACATACAATCAAGTTCATATAAAGTATAAGTATATATATATATATATTTTCATTCGACGTCCCGATAATTACAGGATATGCTCCCGTGTTTCCATAGTTCGATTTCCCGAAAATTGGGCTGCACTTCCTTTATTTATCAGACTAACCCGTCGAAGCAATTCGATGTCAATCACAACAATCAACCAATCAAACAATCCAATCATTACAGTTCATAATCCACAATCCGCAATTCACGGCTCAATATGACTTTTAAAACTAAATAGAAGTTTTCGTTTCAAAAATAATTATACGAACTATTTTATTTATTTTATAAGTTTAGGACTCAGAAAGTATCATCACGGTCCACCGTCGGCTCGCCGAGCCTCATCGCCGACGGTGGTAAAATTCCCAGTACTCGTTACTTCGGGCTTCCGACGCGAATTTCGCCGATTAATTTTTATAATTCCACGAAATTTATTTTACATCACGAAATGATTATCAACTAAATCCTGCAGATTTAATAAAATAACAATATCCGTAACAAGCCAACCAAAGTAACAGACTACACTATGCGCCCACGCACACAAACAACACCAAACGAGCACAGAACAAGACAGGCCGGAAAACGGCCGGAAAAAAATGAAACCACAGGCAGCAAGCTGAACACAAGCAAAGTCTATCCACTTAACTAAGATATACACGCACAAACACGTACATATATATTCACCAATTAAGAAGATGGAATCAGAACAAGGTACCGCGGTTGGAAACAGAAAAAGAAGAACAGAACAGGGAAGCACCGGAATAAATCCGGCGACAGAACCACCAGGAAATAGTAGGAGGAATCGGGACAGAGAAGAGAAGAAGAGAAATGCAAGAGAGAGAGACTGTAGAGAGAGACTGTAGAGAGAGAAAAACAAATCGAGAGAGAGATGTACAAAGATTGAGAGAGAGCTGTGGGTGGGGAAAATATACAGGGGTATTTGTTGTTGTTTGCCCTTTTTTTAACAAATCACAGCCTGCCACATAGCTACTACACAACCAAACTCTTGACACGTGTTTGTATCCCCTTTCTGACAGCCCCGATCTGACCCGTTTTTGGAATTTATCGAACCACGTTGCACATGAAGTAAATTCGTAAAATTATCACAATAGTCTTAAAATATTATAAATATCCTGAAGTTAATAAAAATATAAATTTCCAAGTTTTAAAACAATTTCTAAAATACACTATATACCCGTTTTCATCAATTAAACGAATCGACGCGCGGGTAAAATTAATCCCAAAAATTCTCACAATAATTTTAAAATTATCAGAATATTTCAAACTTAAATAAATGTGAATTTCATAATTTTTAAAGAATTCTGGAATTAAATACAGATTTTACAAATAAATGAAATCAGAAAATCATACAGGGTTAAATAATTGATGAAATATTGATTTCTAAATGTTATAAAATCCTAAAAATAATTATTGTAATTATAAAACCTTGAAATCAATTTTAAGGACAATCCAAGTATTTATGTAAATAAATTTACATTAAATTCACTTTTAAAAGTGAAAACAATTCAATACAACTCAATAATTAACCACGCGGACAACCCGGTACACCATAAATCACACATAGATAATAATCAAACAACACATAGCGGTCAAAACCAATACACATATTTTATTTATTTAATAATTTCCATAATCACATATTTAAATAATTCAAAAAAAAATACACAAGTCATTATATCCTTCCCCCCTTAAAAAGATTATGTCATCAGAATCTGGTCTAACTAAACAAGTGAGGATATTTGTCAAGCATATCTGACTCTAATTCCCAAGGAGACTCTTCTACTCGAGGATTTCAAACGTATTCACTATAGATATACACTCATTTCCAAGGATTCGTCTTCAACGATTAAGAATTTGAATTGATCACTATATGCAGAACAAACTTGGACAAGAGCCCATTGGCTCCTAATCAATTACTTGATTCGAATCAGATACTTATCGCCTTAACATTAACACGTAGAACATATTATATGTACCTATTGTTATAACGGTAACATCAGCTCATGAACAACTTTATCTATATTTATCAATACCTCGAATGGTTGACTAAATTTAGGACTCAGCTTGTCCCCTCTATTCAGATCTATCCAATCTCTTTCAAGGTGAAACTTTTACTAACAATACTGGTCCTATTTCTATATTCATACTCTCTCTCGATACGATTCCGCCTTCTTTCTTTGTCTACTCCGAGCTGCTTCAATCAATATCACTACGCCCTTGGTATGCTGAATTAACTTAAAATTTGACAATTTCCTTTCTCCCACTTTATCTCAATAAAGTGGGGACCTACACTTGTGTTCACATAAAGCTTGGTAAAGTGGCATTCTAAAGCTGACATCAATGATAAATTATCATCCTAATTATCCTTGAAACTCAACCTCTCAGCATATCTTATATTTCCTGAATCGCTTCCTCACTTTGACCCTTCATTTAAGGATGATAGGCGGTGCTCATTTTCAACTTTAGTATCCAAACATTTAAACATCTCCTATTCGTTTCTATCCGTTAAGGTTGAAAAGTAATCTCATATATTCACTTATTATCACATTTAGGTATTTGAACTTCATATTCCATTCTTTCCAATTCGTTTATTAACTCCTCAATGATCTTAATTACATCCAATCCTTTCTTTTTGCACAAGGCATCTATTACCATACAGCTTTGTTTAGGTAGTTATTAATGAATTAATTCAGAATCTTTTGTTAATACTCGGTCAAAATTTCATACTTGAAAACTCAACATATAATCGCTTTCCTTCTAATCATTGGAGGAAAATCTTTGGGCATTCCACACAAACTTTCTTATTCTTTGAATAGCTGAGGATATTATCAATAAATACAATTTGCTTATCCAAGTACTCCTTATACACCATGTTCCTTAATTTTTTATAGACAACTAATATACTTGTTATTTCACATAATATCACCAGAGCTTGCAATGCTCTTAACTCATTTTAATCGTAATCTCCGATATGTTCTCAGGTCGGATCTTAAGTTAATCCTCGAGAAATAACACACTTCTTGAATTAGGTCTCACAAGTAATCATTTCCTTATAGGGGTCACTTCTTCTTATTCGTTGTTTTGTTAAACTACCGATAATCAGTACATACTCTCATAATTTTATTCCTTTTCTCCCTCAACATCACTGGTACACTTTACGATTCGCTTTTTGTAAAACCACTCCTTGTCCTGCCTTATCCACTAGGCCTCTGATACTTCGCCTTAATTCTTTGACATGTCCAACACTTCCTAATCCATTTTGAAATTTCCTTCTTATACCTGGTTATCACTATTTTTCTTTAAATTTCCGTATATCTTGGCATTTGTTCAATAAATTAAATACTTTATATTGTGAATTCCCTGTAGGATCTCATTTCTTAATTCTTTTACTTGTAGCATCCAAGTGCTAGAAGAAAACCTGGGAATATCGTGATCGTTCTCCTGGGCGCATAAACTTCCTCTTACTAACTGCTAACATCGTGATCCATTATCTTCTCTTGATATCTACCTATCTTTCCCTTAACAATTTTGACTGAAAGGTCATACTATCCATCCTTGCTCCTTTTGGATTATGAACTTTGACTTCCAATTCCAACTTCTAAAATTCCATAGATAATTCTTCTGGTGCAGTCTTTATGTCCGTTCTCTCCTTTTTGCTTATCGCTTGCCACTACATTTGCTTTTCCTCATGAATACATACTTCAAACTCTTATGGTCCATATAGATCTTACACATTTCTCCATACATATCATGTTTCCCAATCTTCCAAAGCGAATATTATTACTTCTAGTCCCAAATTATGAGTAGGATACTTCTGCTCATAAGGTTTCGGTTGTCTGGATGCATATACAATAACTTTATTGTGCTGCATCAACACACATCCTATTCCCTTATGAGAAGTATCACTATAAACTACCAAATCTACTTGATACTTTCAAAGTGATAAAGCAGGTGCTATAACCATTCTTTCATTTAACTCCGCAAAACTTTCTTTACCCTTCTCCATTTCATATAAACTTCTTGCTTTTCCTGGTTAGCTTCGTCAAAGGTATTGCAACTTTCAAGAAATCTTGCACAAATTTTCAATAATAACCGGTCCATGGTAAAACTTCTTACTTTTGTTGGTGCTTTTGGTCTTTCTTTATTCCTAGTAACTTTAATTTCTACTGGATCTCCTTTGGTCTCCTCCTCACTCACTATTTATGCTTTCTACCATCAAAACTTTCACCTTGTAAACTTTTCATACAACGTCTTTCTTCTTCGATTTCCCAGCTATCATTAAATACTTGCATGGTCCTCCTTTGACTTTAAGTAACATAAATATAACTTATTGGGATCTTCCTTCAAGATTCTATTCATCAAGTTTAAATATTACTAGTATATCGGTTAATCCAAATGACAATACTAGAATTTTATAGCAGCAATACTTAGTTTTGAAAATTATCCTTGATATGTCCATAGGTTCAATCTCCAATTGTTAACATCCAAAGCTTAAATTATCTTATAAAATACTCTGCTTCTTTCATCTGATCAAATAAATCATTAGTTCGAGGTAACAGATACTTGCTCTTGATAGTAAACTTGTTGAGCTTTCACTAGTCGACACATAATCTCCTACTTCCATCTTTCTTATTAACAAATAATATCGGTGCACCTTATAGGGTACACTGGGTCTAATCGCTTCTTCTTCTAAAATCTCTTGCATCTGCTTTGCTAACTTCCTCATTTTAACTGGTGCCATTTTGTGTAAGGCTTTGGTCACTGGCTTCGTCTTAGGTGCTAAGTCAATCGCGAGCTTCATTTCTCTATCTGGAGGAAATGTTGATAACTCATCTAGAAACATATATTGAAACTCCTAAATTGCTATAAAATCTTCAAATTTTGTTTGCTTCTGACTTTTATATATCACATAATCACCATAATGCTCACATCTTGATCACTGTAATCATCGTTAACAAATTCTTTACCCTCCTTCTTCCTTTATACCTCATCATATTCTTAGTTAATGTCTTCAGAATTATCTTTTCATCAAGACGGTCTATCTGGGCATCACGCTTAAATAGTTAGTCCATTTTTTAGAATAATGTCAAATTCTCCATCTTAAATAATATCAAATCCTCACAAACTTATTGCCAGAAATCTCAATCCCACCATTGGTACTCACTTATTTAACAATTACATGTTCTTGACTTGCTAGTCCATTAATTATAATCTTATCAATTCAATAGGGTAATTCATTTTATTAACAAAACCTTGGGAGCTAAATAATCAAGTTGCTCCCACATCTTTCAATACTTTAATGCATAAGGTATCCGCAATAATCATTCACGTCACCACATCCATATTCTGGATAACATATTTCAGAGACAAATCATAAACTCTCGTTCTTGGAGACGTATTCCTTATTGGAGTAGATTCCCTTGGCTCTTAGTGCATCCCTGACTGGGGCTAGTGATTTGCAATCCTCGCCATATTCCCTTATTTCCTTTTCATTCAAGAGAGGTAGATGGAACTTTTCCCGCTTGGTTCATAATACGTTGACTTTTGTTTGAAAAATTCTTGCAAAGAACGACTGTACGATGAAACAACTAGAAGGATTCACAATTTTAATAAACTTAGAGTTGAAAGGGAAGAAGAAGTAATGATTTGAATATGAATGAGACAATCACATTGATACTTAAGATGGCCAGTCTTTCGTACCATATGGAATACATCATATAATTAGGTGGCATCCCACCCGACTCTTCGTCATTCCGACAAAGCGTCTCACCATAACACTGTTTGTCCCAATCAGAGAGCAAAACTTGAGGGGAACAATTAAATTTGAAAGGAATGCAACATCCTCCTTTTTGATATCATCATAAAGAATTTATTAAGAAAAAAGTTCATACATTCTTAGGAATTAAAAAGGAATATACGTTGTAATATTGAGGACAAGAATGATACCATTGGTCACCATCCACATTTCACTTGTGTTCATCTTTCGAGCTTGTTCGATCATATCCAAATTGTGTCATATAACAACTTTAGAAGGTAGCTGAAATGCCTTCTCAAATCAAGCATTATGGTAGATTCTTACTTGTTAAGTCTTGCGTCTTTAACATCGCACCTACACGTATAATACTTTAACAATTTGATCATAATGGCGTTCCTTCTAGATAACCTCGAGTTTCCTCTTTTTAATTTTGAATAACCACGAATCATTCAACATAACGATCCTTTTGTTAATAATATTCTTCTTTTAGAAAAGTCTGGAAATCTTCCCAATCTTCTTCGATCATGCCCAGGCTCCTTTTAAATCAATGAATTCTTTAAACTTTAATGGTCTCTGTAACTGGATGAATAATTACTCTGTATGCGGATTCTGTTATTAATCTTTTCAAATAATATTTGTACTTTACCGTTAGGAATAATCAACTTCTTAATAATCGCGGATTACTTTGTTCTCTGAATTAACAATACTAAGTCTGAAACAAGCATTCTTCCAGGTGATTCAGGTCTTTTAGCAAACAAGAAACTCAAGTAGTAACTTGACAACCAATGTTTAAAACTCATTTTATTCAAAAAGGCTTTTAGAAATTTTGTAAGGGAAAATCTTTTTTGAAAACTTGTTTAAAATTTTTGAAAATCACAAATATGGTTGTCCTTACTATATGAGTTGGTTGTTGCCCTTCCTACCTATCACAAGGTACCAAATTAAAGAAATGATCATATAAAGGTCCGTTCACTTCAATCTACCTTCTCTCCTTTATCGGGTCCATTTGCCTTCCTTAATCGACGAAAACTTCAGTTGTTGTTGCATGTTATCTTATTCGTAACTTCACATCAAAGCTTCCATACTGGTAATACTCCCGTCATCAACTTTGTAATCGTTAAGTGGAACAGACTATTCAATAGTCAATAAGTTGGCTAATGTCACATCACCTTGTTACTATAAATATATCACATCGTCATAACACCATTATCTAACTTTAAGAAAGCTCCAGATCCATAATCTCCTCTAACTCTCTTTTCAATACTTATCTAATCCATTCCACAAGCTAGTCATGGGTGGCCTAATCACTAATGGCTTCTTTTAATCTGGTAACAGCTATCCTCCGGAACACTTGAATCTTCTTTCTAAACTTTTTCTCACCTTTATTTATATCTCAAGTACTCACCATTTACAGTAACCCCCGAATCCATCCTTGTAGGTACTGTTGCTTCATAGGACAAGTTTTAAACTGGGGTATAGAACAGGGTGTAGGGTAAACTGAAGAGATACACTCACAGCCGAATGTCTAGTAAACCAAGAATAAGCAGATAGAGGTTCTTAAATAGGTAGTCTCATATCAAGAGGTGGTAAAAGAGCGTAAAATATCTTGAAGAGGTGCAACTGTTATAACAGAAGAAAATACCATTAATACCGATAGAAGAACAAGGTGCAAATCAAATCTGGGAGAAGATGACGATCCTCAAACGGATGGCTCTGAATGTTAGATGATACTGGGAAAACAAGATCTGCCACTGCCGTTATCTGGGAATCACGTCGGAAGTTAAGAATCTCGAATCACAACACGAACTGTACCGAAACCTACCATACAGTCGCGCTCAACCTCATGACATCTTATCTTTCTAATTCCTATTCATAGTCCTAACCCTCTACCCAATCCCGATGATCTAGGCTTGTTTCAATGACTTATAACCTGTAGCTCTGATACTAACCTGTGGCGCCCTCCAAACCTGGGTCAGAAGTTTGGGGTCCACAACACATACACAATATATAAACCTGTATATGAAATACTATTTACAATGATCCTGCTTTACATAACCATGGATCGCAACAGGTTAAAGTATGAAAATAAGCCACAACCTTAACTTTTATTACAACGTACCAAATCCCAACTTATTTAGCTTACAACTGTTAAAGAAATTATTCTTACAATCTTATTATCTCACTACCGTAATAAGCTCCTGCTAGCTCGATCCAACTTAATCTGGAATCCTAGCTCGTACATTGAACTGGAAAACCTTGCTATCAACCATATCCTTCTTAACTGTAGAATACATAAAAAGATTCGCAAGAGTGAGCTAACTAGCTCAGCAAGTAATAATAACAATAATTGAGGTTAAACAATGATCAAACGAGATGATTCAGAGGAATCAAGTTTCTTGTTAAACAATTGTTAGAATTGGATATTTATTTTAAGTTTTAAAACCAAGGTTAGGCTGCTGATCAGTCATGCACTAACCCCAAGCAAGGCACGCAGCTCTGCTCTAATTACTGGGTCCAAGGAACACATTGGCCTACCTTGACCACGAATCTGGTCTGACCACGAATCTGGTCCACATAAGAAAACTATCCAATTCTAAAACAGTTCAGTATGATAAATAATATAATTCAATAAAACAAGATCATAATCAATGATGATAAAATACTTGAATAAAAATGTAATGCAATTCATGGGTATCACAAGGGTATAACAAGGTATGTAAGAGGACTGGTTTTCAGCCTGTAACAGAATCAGGGATTAAATGAGCAATGGTTTCACAAAGTTGAGTTATGTGATGTTATAAGGTATGATTGATTATAAAAGTTTCCATATATTTAAGCAAGTATGTTTCAGTGTTTGGGTGTATGGTGGATATATCTTTATTGGGTAGTATTGTATTGGTGTGGTTTAGTCTCTGGTAAATCAACAAGGAATAGTTCACAAAGAATAAGGCTTACGGCTCAAAGATCAAATGATGTGGCTCAGATTTAAGGCTAAATGATTCAAAGTACTTACAATATAAAACAGAGCTATTTTGAATACTTAACAATATGTCATGAGAGAATTCAGAAATATTTGCATTCTATCTCAAAAAAGTTTTAGAAGTACTTGCCTTGCAGGGCTTTACAACTATTACTGATCAACTCTGTCGCTCAGGCTTTATTGTCTATCCACTAGATCACCCTGGATTCGACCTCAACACTTAGGTCCTTTGATTGGAACCTTACTGAGCTTTTTGACTGACCACCAAACTATCTTTCATCCAATGCCAATTCTCGCGCCTTTCGACTAGAACCTACAGAGTCGAAATACCCTAATTTATACTTTCGATTATGCTTGACATATCCTCGCTAACAATCTACCCATGCGTTAACAAAATCCGACTCGTAACATATACGTTATTGTATTACAGGCATCAGTTAGGGTTCATGTTCTCGAAAATCGGTTCGGTGTTCATTTTTCCAAAAATACCTATACTCATCCTTGTATATAAATAGGGTTATTGGTTTTGGTAAAACGTTTCATCACAACATACAATCAAGTTCATATAAAGTATAAGTATATATATATATATTCATTCGACGTCCCGATAATTACTGGATATGCTCCCGTGTTTCCGTAGTTCGATTTCCTGGAAATCAGGCAGAACTTCCTTTATTTATCGGACTAACCCGTCGAAGCAATTCGACGTCAATCACAACAATCAACCAATCAAGTAATCCAATCATTACAGTTCATAATCCACAATCCGCAATTCACGGCTTAATATTACTTTTAAAACTAAATAGTAGTTTTCGTTCCGAAAATAATTATACAGACTATTTTATTTATTTTATAAGTTTAGGACTCAGAACGTATCATCACGGTCCACCGTCGGCTCGCCGAGGCTCATCGCCGACAGCGGTAAAATTCGCGGGTACCCGTTACTTCGGGCTTCCGACGCGAATTTCGCCGATTAATTTTTATAATTCCACGAAATTTATTTTACATCACGAAATGATTATCAACTAAATCCTGTAGATTTAATAAAATAACAATATCAGTAACAAGCCAACCAAAGTAACAGACTACACTACGCACCCACACGCACAAACAACACCAAACGAGCACAGAACAGGACAGGCCAGAAAATGGCCGGAAAAAAAATTGAAACCACAGGCGGCAAGCAGAACACAAGCAAAGACTCTCCACTTAACTAAGATATACACGTACATATATATGCACCAATTAAGCAGACGGAATCAGAACAAGGTACCGCGGCTGGAAACAGAAAAAGACGAACGGAACAGGGGAGCACCGGAATAAATCTGGAGACGGAACCACCAGGAAACAGTAGGAGGAATTGGAACAGAGAAGAGAAGAAGAGAAACGCAAGAGAGAGAGACTGTAGAGAGAGAAAAACAAATCGAGAGAGAGAGATACAAAGATTGAGAGAGAGAGCTGTGGGTGGGGAAAATATAAAGGGATATTTGTTGTTGTTTGCCCCTTTTCTTTCTTTTATTTTTAACAAATTACAGCCTGCCACATAGCTACTACACAGCCAAACTCTTGACACGTGTCTGTATCCCCTTTCTGACAGCCCCGATCTGACCCATTTTTGGAATTTAGCGAACCACGTTGCACATGAAGTAAATTCGTAAATTTATCAGAATAGTCTTAAAATATTATAAATATCCCGAAGTTAATAAAATTATAAATTTCGTAGTTTTAAAACAATTTCTAAAATGCACTTTATACCCGCTTTCATCAATTAAACGAATCGACGCGCGGGTAAAATTAATCCCAAAAATTCCCAAAATAATTTTAAAATTCTCAGAATACTTCAAACTTAAATAAATGTGAATTTCATAATTTTTAAAGAATTCTAGAATTAAATATAGATTTTACAAATAAATGAAATTAGAAAATCATACAGGGTTAAATAATTGATGAAATATTGATTTCTAAATTTTATAAAATCCTAAAAATTATTATTGTAATTGTAAAACCTTGAAAATAATTTTAAGGACAATCCAAGTATTTATGCAAATAAATTTGCATTAAATTCACTTTTAAAAGTGAAAACAATTCAATACAACTCAATAATTAACCACGCGGACAACTCGGTACACCATAAATCACACATAGATAATAATCAAACAACACATAACGGTCAAAACCAATACATATATTTTATTTAATTAATAATTTCCATAATCACATATTTAAATAATTTAAAACAAATAAAAAAATACACAAGTCGTTATAGGCAACTTTCATCTTGACCTGCTTTACTGAGAAGACAAGTGACAGATTCTGCATTAGATGAGTTGAAGTCAGCTAGATACACATTTCCTTTTCTCACTCCAGTGAGAACCACTTTGTTGCTTCTTTTATTTCTCACAACACATGCTTCTGAATTGAAGGTTACTGAATTGCCTTTATCACAAAGCTGGGTGATACTCAACAAATTATGCCTGAGACCATTCGCTAAGGCAACATCTTCAATGATGACATTGTCTTTTAAAATCAAGCCATATCCTACAATATAACCCTTGCTATCATCTCTAAAAGTAATACTTGGCCCAGCTCTTTCCTTGAACTCTGTGATTAGGGTATAATCTCCAGTCATGTGCCTTGAACAACCACTATCCAGATACCAAAAATTCTTTCTGTTTCCCTACACACATCAAAACCAAATCAAGTTAATTTTGGTACCCAAGTTTCCTTGGGTTCTGCCTTGTTAGCTTTCTTTTTTGGTTTCTTAGGTTTAATTTCATTTGACTTGGGAATTTCTGATTCATCCTTAGTCACTTGAGTTGGACCTTTGAAACCAGTCATTAAAACAGAATTATAATGCACATTTTGATTATCAGGAAAAGGCATGTTATTTTGCAAACATGTTATTCCAGTAAGGTATGCTAAATGGCATTTGTGGCATACTAAATGCAGCATAATAAGGATTAGTTGCAAATGGAATATTAGCAAATCGTGCATTCATATTCTGAGTAGACATAGCATTCATAGGCATGGCAGTCATGTTGGGAAAAGAGGGAGTGCAGACATAGGAGTAGACATGGCAAGTTTTCCATTAACAGACAAGTGATTAACACTACCACACTTGACACATATTTTTCTTGGTGCATATTTATCAGGTGTGTAGTTGTTATGCTTGTTAAATCCTACTTTCCCATTTTTATTATTTTTCTTTTTAGTTTTTATTTTAACCTCAATCTTTTCTAATCTGTCATTCAATTGCTTGATGGACAGATGACCAACATTAACTTTGACTTGATTCTCCTGGAACAAAGTTTTTGGAAACTGATCCATATTTATCATTCAGCTTGGCAAGCTTAGCTTTGCTCACAAGTTTACTCACAGCCGACGGATGTGGCTCTTTGTCACTCGACGAATAATCCTTTTGATTATCCGACAGATAATTTTCATCATCCGTCGAGTCCACATCTGTCAAAAATCCTTCAACAAAGTTGGATTCCAGCTTCTCCTTACTCTTTTTCCAGGATGCATCACAAAAGGACTCAATACCTTGAACTTTAGTAATTTGAGCATGGACATCTCTGGATGATTTCCATGCTTTAATCACTTCTTGTTCTCGTTCAAACTGCTTCTTTAAAATCTCTTCTTTCTTCAAGGACTCAGTTAATTCATCCTTAGTAATCTTACATTCAATTCTCAATTTTTCAAATTCAATAAACTGAGACTCTAGCACATTATTCCTCTCACTTAAAAACAATTTTTTTTCTTTAATTTTAGCATTTTCCTTGGTGAGGGACTTAAGTGTAACACGCAAGTGATATAATTCTGTGGCCAGGTCATTGATTGCATCATTACACTCAGCTTTAGACAAATGTGCTAGGTTAGTGGTGATTACCTGATTACTTGAAGAACTTGTTTTTGTTTCATCAGATTTGACCATCAGGGCTAGGTTGACATAATCAACAAGCCCAGTCATTTTCTTGTATAATGAAAGCCCTTTCCTTTTGCTTGAGCAACTCAAAGTATTTCTGTTTATAATCAACAGGCTCAAACTTCTTCTTGATAGAGTCTAACTTTCTACACTCACTGGTAAAATGCCCAGCCAAGCCACATTTGAAACATTTGAATTTGGATTTATCCACCATGTTTCTACTTGGCTTGGCTGCTTCAAAGTTCTTTTTGAACATGAGCTTGACAAATCTTCTGGAAAGGAATGCTAAATGTTCATCAATATCATCCATATCATCTTGGCTCAAGTGATCTTCATTTTCAGCTACCAGCCCTTTACCCTTACTTTCACAGACCTTTAATGTAGACTCAACAGCTTCTACCTTCATCTCTTTCTCCTTCTCAAACTCAGCAACCAGTGCTATGGACCCTCATTTCTTCCTTCCTTTCTCCATCCTCTCATCTTGCTCTATTTCAAGCTTATAAGTTTTTAGAATGCCATACAATCTCTCCAAGGTGAACTCCTTGTAATCCTGAGAATTTCTCAATGAGACTGTCATTGGTTTCCAATCCTTTGGAAGAGATCTAATGAACTTGAGGTTAGAGTCTTTTGTTTGATAGACTCTTCCATGCAACTTCAGAGCATTTAGTAGCTTTTGAAATCTACTAAAAATGTCGGTGAAAGACTCACTTTCTTCACAGTGGAAGTGCTCATATTGCTGAATTAACAGCTGCATCTTATTCTCCTTTACTTGCTCAGTACCATCACAAATAATCTGGATAGTGTCCCAAACCTCTTTGGCTGTTTTGCAGTTAATGATGTTATCAAACATATCACCATCAACTCCATTAAACAATATATTCATGGCCTTCTTGTCTTTCCTGGCTTGCTCAATATCAGGATCTGACCATTCATGCCTAGGCTTGGGAACATATGGCTCATTGCCTGTTGCAGCTCTCATTGGTACATGAGGACCTCTCTCTATGCAATCCACATAGGCCTCATCTTGGGAAAGAAGATGTAGGTGCATTTTCACCTTCCAGTGGTGATAATTATCTTTGTCCAGAAATGGAATTTTGACTCGAACACCCTTCTTGTTCATCTTGCTGTTTGTTGTGATCTTTACACTCTTTATACTTCAAAAGCTTGCTCTAATACCAATTGTTATTCCCTAACAATACAACAAGAATTATAGAAGGGGGGTTGAAATTAATTATGGCTTCTTTTTCAAGATTTTAAAACAGTTCTTATTTGATAATATATAAGTGTTTGATTTGTAGAGTGCGGAATAAATAATTTATATGAATCAAAACACAAAGTAATAAAAACACAAGCTTTTAAAACTTTCTGGTGGATTTGAAAGTATCTACCATATATATATATATATATCGAATGAGAACCCTGTGAAGCTTGGATAGCTCACAGCTTCTTACAAGTATGAACAACTAAACTTACAGAGAAATGTTATAGAATACAGCTTGAAAATGTTTTTTCTGAAAAAGTGTGTGCTTAGTTCGATAATTGTTCTACTTGCTACACTTGGTTTATATATCACCAAGTTTACATGACAATAAGATAAGATAATAAAACAAAACATATCTAGTCTAACTCCATGCTACTTCACTACTCTATTCCAGCATCTTTGAATATCTTCATAATGGCATAGAAATGGTAATGCTTCTCTGTTCTCAAATTCCTATTTAACAGGCTACCATATTCCTTTTACAAACACCAAACGCATGTGACTGTGTTGTCACTGTCAACAGATATTTGAATTTGATCATCTGTCGGGTACATGCTTGTCATCCGTCGGGTAGCTTTGTTGATCATCCGTCGGTAGCTTTGTTGATCATCCGTCGGTTAGCTATTTGTCACTTGACTCCATTTCACTTATGCAGAATTACAAGACATCTCATATTTACAATTAATCAACCTATTCTGCATATCTACTAGTAGTCAATATGACTCATATGCTCCTACAGAATCCACACAAAGTTGTTTGCAGAAATGTGCTACAATACTTATTTGTTACATAAGCTACTCACCCGGTGGATGTCAAATCATCATCTGTTGGGACTATATTGAATCATCCGTCGGGATTATATTTGATCATTCGTCGAGTGTTACAAAATTCATTAAGTTAAATCTACTAAGGTGTTTTGTTTAATTTATCATCAAGTTCACAACATATTCCTAACACTGTTTCTCCCCTGTATTACCCTCAGGAGGAGTGTGTTCCACAGTTTTCTTCCTTGATTCCACTTCTGCTTCCTTCTGCACATCTTCTTCAGCCTCAACTTCAGATTCTGGAACTTGAGCTTTTTCAGGGCTCGCAACCTTCCCAGACCTCAATGTAATTACCTTAACCTGCTCTTTTGCTTCCTTCTTTCCTGGAACTTCTGTATCACTAGGGAGTGTACCAGGTTGTCGATTCAACAAGGCATTGGTAATCTGAGGTCTTAATAGAAACCATTAGGCTCTTGCACATGAGCCTCAACTCTTCCAATTCAGATTTTTCATTAGATTGTTAAAGTTGGAGTTGTTGTCTTGGTACATATAGTGGTTGTTGGAAACCAGGAGGGTTAAATTGCTTTGATGCATACTGCTGATAAGGCTATTGCAGCGCATTCTGATTGTTGCTCCAGCTGAAGTTAGGATGATTACGGTTATTGGGATGATAGGTGACTGAAACTGGTCGCTGCGACCTCTGAAAGTTGCTCACGAATTGAGCTGATTCACTAGAAATAATATACTGCTCAGTCTCACGCACCAGCACAAAGCTCACAAACACTTGTGATCTGATTAACTCCATAATTAGCCAAAGCATCCACCTTCATCATCAAAGTCTTAAGTTGAGCAGCTATAGCAGTAGCTTTATCCACCTCCAGAATTCCTTCTACCTTGACTTGAGGTAATCTCTGAGTTGGATTCTGGTATTCATTAGCAGCCATCAGTTCAATCAACTCATATGCTTCATCATAGCTCTTAGCCCATAAGGCTCCACCTGATGCTACATCGAGCATGGGTCTAGACTGTGCTCCGAAACCATTGTAAAAGCAGTTGATAATCTTCCAGTTAGGAATCCCATGATGAGGAAACTTCCTAAGCATCTCTTTATAGCGCTCCCAAGCTTCACACAAAGATTCTCCCGATTGCTGAGCAAATTGAGTAAGAGCATTCCTGATTGCATCTGTCTTTGCCATAGGGAAGAATTTAGTAAGAAACTTTTGAGCAAGATCTTCCCAAGTAGAAATAGAGCCTGGTGGTAGAGAATGCAAACCATACTTAGCTTTATCCCTCAGAGAGAATGGGAAAAGCCTCAGCTTTATAGCATCTTCAGAAACATTGTTGAATCTAAAAGTGTCGCTAATCTCGATGAAGTCTCTAATGTTCATGTTGGGATCTTCCGTTGGAGAAAACCCAAACTAGACTGAAATATGCACATCTGAATCATTCTAGATTTGATCTCAAAAGTATTAGCCGCGATGGCTGGTCTGATAATGCTAGACTGAATATCATTGATCTTCGGTTGAGAGTAATCCATCAAAGCCTTCAGATTCGCTACTAGTTCTCCCATTGCAACAAGGGCTTCTTCTTCAACTTTCTCAACTTCTGCAAGAACTTCTGCAAGAACTTCTTCAACTACTTCGACTTTTTCCTCCGCTTTATCCAGTGTTCTCTTTCGAGATCGAGAACGCGTTAGCATAAACGCTCTCTAGAGTACCTAAAACACAAATAAGCAACAAGTAAGTAAAATATCCGACTCGGTGAACTTTAACGGCCAATGATGTCAAGCACATAAACTAAAATTAACACCGAGTGCCCGGTAGCGGCGCAAAAAACCTGTTAGGACGAAAACACGCGCTAAAAGTACACGCAAGTATACGCGTTCGCAAGTAATATTGAATTCTTTCTAGTTCATTCCCACAGAGACTGGTTTAAGTTAAGTTCAATTTATGCACTTATGCAACAATGATATGGCTATCGTTCAATGTTAAGACAAATAACAAATTGGGTTTTGACTGAACTAAGAGATTATACTAAATAGCATTAACTAAGAAAATTGAGGTTGAATTACTTATATGAGACAAATATGGGATTCTAACTTCATTAAGCACTTCATTCAAAGTCATTGTTCTTAACCATAGCATGCAATGGCGATGACAACTAATCAGATAACATAAAACTAGTAAACGCCAACTTTTGTTATACGAATACCCAACTGCCAGACATCCAAAAAAGAGATAGAAGCTGAATAGACACCAAATATGTTGAGACCCTATTTGTCTATAGAATTTGACAGCATAAAGGTTTAATGCGCAAGTTATCTATCATGATTATATAGGGCAAGTAAAATTGTTAAAATTACCTACGAATCATGCATAATAAATATATGAACCTATGCTAGCATGGCAAGTTCTAAATCTCTATATTCACTATCGCTTCAATAGAGATTAACACGTTATCTTATAAGTTCGCGATGCTCATAAAATGAATAAGCACAACCAATACTAGCATATCATACAATCACCACACACTTAGGTATCGAAACAAATTAACTATTGAAATCTATAAGTAAATCCGTTGGAACCCCACGATAACGATTAGTTCATAACCGAAATTATCATCACAGTGGGTTCCGATGAAAGCATGGTAATTATACTATAATAAACTAGGTCTTTATAAACTGAATAAATATAGCAAAGTACATTAACAAGAGTAATATGTTCAAACAATAAAGAAAACAAGCATCCAAGATTACAACTTAAGCAAAGAATCACAAGTAAAAACTAGATCTTCTTCTCCTTCGTTGAATTTGTGTTATTAGGTCTTCTTGATGTTATCTCCTTGCTCTCCGTTAGGAAAAACATCTTTTTGGAGTCTTTAAATACTAGCCCATCCAATCAGGAGTCCAAAAAATTAGTCTTCCAATAGAATCAGGATTCTTCAAAATCGACCTAGCACGACCGCCCTGGGATCCCGCGCGGCCGCTCCCAAGTGTAGCGCGGCGGCGCTGAGCTTCTGGAAAAAACTGAAATTTCTTATTTTCTTGCTTTCAACTGCTGGTTTCTTTTATGTAAATGATCAAGGCTCCATCCTAACACTCTTCTAGTATAAAAATAATTTAAAACCATTCATGCTTCCGATTATGCCCTGAAATACAAAACACTACAGAAACACATTAAAACACAAACAACTTGAGTACAAAACACCAATTCGAGCCTTTGTAAAGCATTCTAAGTGGACATAAATGCCACTTAACATTCATAAGTTGGGTTACTTCAAAATTATTTAAACCTTTTTTTTTATAAATACAATGGAATTGAAATTATTAAATACGAATTATATTGAAAGTTATGGGTAGTCGGCCCGACAAGAGTATTATTGGATTACTATATTTAGCTGGATATTTACTATTGATTATTTATTAGATTAATAGTTCTTTTATATTCAAATATCTACTTTTTATATTATTTAAAATATTTGATTTAAAGTGGATTTTTTACTCAAAGCGCTAGCGTTGTAATTAAAAATATATGAATTTATTTTAATAAGATATATTTATCAGTTCGACAAGAATATTATTGAATTATTATGTTTTGCTGAATATTTAATATGATTTTATTAAGTAAATGTGGCATTATTATATTATTTTATTATATTGGACGATACGTGAATTTTATTGGAAAATATTGTTCTTAAAAGGGAACCACGAACAAATTATTTGAGTGATTGGTTATTTTAATATTCGGACTAATAAATTTGGATGTTGGGTTATTTTGTCACTAGCTAAATATATATATATATATATATATAATAATTAATGAAGGTGGGATTAGAAAGATGAATTATTTTGAATGAGATCATTTTAGTCGGCTCAACAATAGTATTATTGGATTATTATGTTTTTTCCGGATATTTAGTATTGATTGAATTGTTAGATTAACATTTTAAATATTTAAATATTTTAATCTCCTATTTTGAGAATATTTCATTGAACTAGAATATTTACTAAAATGGCTAGAGTTACATCTAAATAGATATGAATGATTTTCGATGTTGAGGTTTGATTCAGAAATAAATATTATTTAAATGTTATTTGAGTTTCTGAATGTTTATTATTGATTCTTATTTAGAATCTTAAGTCGAGAAAATTGGTAATCTCTGACTAAAGGAATTTTATTGCAAATAGCATGTACATCGGACCCGAGGGAAGTTTATTCTGCTCTCTCTTACTCAGCCCGTCTTTATGGTTTTAAAATTTGTGAATGTGACTCATAAATTAAATATGTTTAAAATGGAGATGTTTCGTTAGTAATCTTTCTGAGCCTCAAAGTTGCAAATCGTTTAATTATTTTCCCCACGTTGAAAATTTTCTCGCCAAAATTAATTTATTTAACAACTAAAATTTTTATTCGCTTTAACTATCTTTTATGATCGATTATTTAATAAGAAGTTGTTTATTATTCAAGCAACCCAATTTTCGCTTGATTCTCAATTAATCTCACTTATCCGAGAAAAATCACCGTTATTGATCACATGATCGACACATTGTTCGTGTTAATAATTCATTTCGCTTCATAACTGGTTTATTGTTCAAACTAGATTAAAATTGTGTTTGTACTATTCTTTCAAAATTTCATGTTAAACGAATATGATAATCATCGGAGGATTCTTTCATCTGTACTGGTCAACATGGGAATGCCCATGGTTTATTCATTATTTATCTGAGATGCAGGTATTCTTTATTATCGGCCCGTGTGTGGCCGCTGGTTCAAGGTGGAACCCAAATTTAATGCCAGCAAGTGTGTGTTGGCTTCCCTGCGCTGAGCCGTGATAGGGTGAGCGTAAGACACATAGGAGAACGGTACACTGTGGTAGTTTATCGCATCACTGATGTACTGGGGTGGAATATGACCAGTTATTCCCATGACAATTATGGAATCAATTAAGTGTCAGGTAAGAGTTTGCTTCTCTTTTACTTATACATCAACTCAAATATGATTTTTAATTTGAAATTGCTTACAATTTTAATATTGAAATTGCATTGGCACTATATTATTCTGAACATCTCAAAATTATGTTTTATAAATCGTTGTGTCACGGGATAAATTTGTTGAGCATTTAGATGCTCACCCTTGCTATTATGAATCTTTTTCACAATCAAAGATAAAGAGAAAAATCGTTCAAAGTAGTAGAGGGATAAAAAAGGAAATAGCCTTATCAGGATTAAAAGTTATCAGTTTCACCTTGCCCTATACATGATATTGCGCTAGTTACGAGCTTTAACGGAGCTATAAAAATACAAGAATTAATCAACATCAGTTGGTACTAGTAATTTATTATTATGATACAAATTATGTAAAAGTGTGAAATTAAGTCTGAGGTTTGTAGATTGATAGTCCATTATAGATTATTATATGATATAATGTTTTGTGATAATACAGATTTCGGCAGATGGTACCGTGATGACTCAGATTTGCAAGGTGGCGGATTTGGGGGCGTCACAATATATGACTTTTATAATAAATCGTAATTGTATTGTAGTTTCTTTAGTACGAAAATTAAGAACATTTTTTGTTGGACGCAGATACATAATCTTTAATGTATCATCTTCTAAATATTTGTAAATTTAGATTATATTCAACTCGGACTATAAAGGATTTTTTGAGATCTTGAAATTTAGACAAATTCAATTTGGATTATAAAATGCTCGTATAAATAATGTTGTGTTTAGTGGATTTCAAAAGTCCACTCGTTAATTAATTTAGATTTTTATAAATTTATTTAAAATTCGGTAGCATTCAGTTTGTATTTTTTGAAAATTTTATAAATATTTTAAGGTATTAAAAGTTCAAGAGTTTTGGTAAATGTTAAAAAAATATTATGATATTTGAAATTTTTTAAATTTATGAAATTTAGACAATTCATAATAACTTCAGTGAAATTAAATTTGACAACATTTTTTAGGATCAGCAATCTATTATTCTTCATTAAAATTTTGATTGAATATGCTTGAAAATGACACATATATGCTCTTATCCTATTTTTTTTATTTAAAGCTACTGATTAAATATATGGTAGAAAAAAATCAGGAATTTTTTTGGTTCTTTTGAATTACCCTTATATATTTTAATTATACTTCGATGGTATTTAATTTGATTTAAAAACTTGAGGCAATGATGAGGACAATGTGGTTGTGGATGCAAATTTAAATGATAAATCAGATGAAGTTAAAGGTGTGGATGGGGATGATAGTGGCCAGGATATAGGATGTGGAGATGATTCTTGGTGCTGAGCAGGGTTTGTGGGGTGCCGTATAAAAGTTCGTATTTAGCAATGGTCCAGACCCGTGAAGTTGTGTGCGGCTATCATGGAGTTGTGAGCGATGCATCTCCCGTGGGATATAATAATAAGATCATGAGTTTTCCTTGCACGCGACCTCTTAGAAACTGGCAGTGTGATACAATCCCAGGCTAGCGCATGCGACCTCTGAAAGTCTTAGAAACTGGTAGTGTGAAACTGTCGTATGAGATATCATGTCAAGATGTCTTCATGCGATTTGATTTCAAAAATTTTAAAATGATTTTGTCCTCAAAGAAGCCCTTTGAAGGGTGATTTAAATAAAACTATAATAACTGTAATTGGGTATAATTTGTAATTTGGTTCAACGCTCATTTTAATTATCCCTTACAATCACAACCGTTAGATTTTACTAATCACGTGATCATTATAAATACCAAAAACATAAACAAGTTTGTAGGTTTGAATCCTGTTAAAAATATATTAAATTACACATTTATATCTTTATTTCAGAAGAATGCATAAAGTTCAAATCTCATCAGTCACAATTAATTTATATTATTCATTCTTTATGAGAAATGATACATACTCAGAATAAAATTATAAATATATAATAATTAATTTATAATATTTAATTACTTACATCATAATTATGTGCAATACAGATATAAAAATAAATATTAATGAACACCCGTGCATCGCACGGGTTGTAAACTAGTATTGAGAATATAAGGATATGACTCATCTCCCGTCGATATGAGAACATTACTCATCTCTCGTAAATATGACGACAACAATCCTCTCGTATTGAAATGATGACATGACTCCCTTTTTGTTAATACAAGGACAAGACTTCACTCCCTTTAATATGGGGACATGACTCACCCGTAAAGATAAGACTTTTTTCTTCGACATATAATTTATATATCTTCAGAGCATATAAGTATCTTCAATATAATGTCTTCAGGTGTCAACGTAGCGGTACATGCCTGCACGCTCTTAATTAATATATTTTTATGTGTGCTCCACTATATTTTAGGACACTTATATTTCAGCCTAATATCATTTTAACTCATGTAATGGGTTTGTTTCACTACGCCATAAGTGGCCTAATACAATGCATTTCTACTGTTATAATAGGCCCGAAAAGCATTAAAATAGGTCTATTATAACACTAGGAGGCTTTACACTCGCGAGCATTACATCAGGCCCTCTATCATAACACTTTAGCTATCAATTGTAACATGAAGAAAAGTATTACAATATGCCCCTAATATAACACTATATTACCATTTGTAACAAATTATAAATGTTACATTAGGTTGAAAGTATTTTGCAGAAGTGGGTCCCATTGTTGGTCTATGGGACCCACATATGGGACTCACATAATCTAATGTAACACTATGCTTGTGTAATATAACACTAGTGTATTTTTATTGTGCAATATTAGGTTTCATTAATGTAACACTACAATATATAAGGAAATTACACCAGAATAAGCAAATGCAAAAGTTGATTTTATAAAATTTGAGATACATCCTCTGTTTAGACAACAATTCATGCAGAAAATATGTTATGTTAAACAACAATCCTGATAGAAACATAACCAAACTAATAAATTACATGTTGTGAAGCTAAATATATCAATTCTTGAATCAACAAACATTTTAAAAGCTCTTGAGCAATGTACCAGACGAGCGGACTTTGAGCTTCAGCTAAGACTTCACTCATAAGGTGTTGAAGAACCTACAAGAACATATAGTTGTCTGATAGTGTGATATAAAATTATGAGAAATATTTTGTATGGGAATCGTTAATAGATAATTGCTTCTTTTCTGAGTGATATATATATATATATAATCATTGGATTTTTAACCTTCAAATAGAAATCTACCTCATTGAATAAAACTCGTAAACCAAAGATCATAAGGACATATATTGATTTACATGTACCTGCATAGAAAGCACATAAAACAGTGAAAAGAAATCAAAAATAGCCGAAGTTAAAATATCAAAATATATTATTAATATTATTACAGAAGCCAGCCAGACTTAGTACACAGAAAGATAACTTGAAATATTATAAAATGAACCATATATCTGCAATGTAAGTACATTCCTTGCAACAACAGTAGAAAAAGATCATTGTTGTACATACAGTTTAGGAAACTAAAAGCACTAACTGTACACCATTTTTTCTGTTAAATTACAAGTGGTCTAGACAATAATATACCTTAAAAAATAAGAACATACCTTAAGAAAGAATCATAAGCACTCAATTATATAATTCTTCTACAATTATGTCAATTATATTCAACAAGAAATTATTATTCCCTAACAATATAACAACATAATTACAGAAGGGGGTTGGATGGAATTGTGTTGAAACTTTGAAAACTTCTTACAAAAATATAAAACTGTGTTTGAATATGTTTGAATGCGGATAAATAACACAAAGTAAATAAACATGTATTTAAAAACTTTGTGGTGGATTGAAATTTCCACTATATATATATGTATATATATTGAGAAGATAACTTTGTGATGCTAATAGCCACAGCTGCTTTCAAGTGTTTACAAACTTGAACTTGAGAGTATTCTACTAAAGATACAGCTTGCTATGCTCTCTTTTTCTTTCTTGTTGAATTGATTCGATAATTAAAATACTTGCTGTACTTGGTTTATATATTACCAAGTTACATGTGAAATAATACAAAATATAAAACCTAACAGCTAGGTCCAATCACATGTTTCTTCATTTCTCTATCCAATGCAATCCAGTCAAATACTGCATCTTTGGACGTCCCTGTTTTGCATGAAAATGCTTCATTTTCTTCTAAAACCTGAATCCAGACTGTCACATTCCTTTTATATACAATTAACCCATGTGACTGTCAACTGCTATTTGAATAGGTTATCCGTTAAAGCTTCGTATCATCCGTTGACACTCTGTTCAGTTATCCGTTGATGTTGTAATGGTGTCATCCATTGATGGTTGCATATGAACATCCGTTGAAGCTTTAACAAATATCAGTTGATCAACTTATCCGTTGAAGGTGTCTTGAGTCATCCGTTAAAGCTTTAAGTTTATCCGTTGATGATGAATTCCTTAGCAGTTGATACTATTTTACTTATACAAAATTACAAGGCATCTTCTATTAACAATTGGCCAACCTATTTTATATATCTTGCTTGTACTTAACATGACTTAAAATTCATTACAACTTGCAAACCCCTAAGCTGTTTATGGTATACATAAATGTGCTACAAACTTCTTTGACTATAAGCTACTCCATCAACGGATAGAAAACTATGGTCATATTTTGATGGTTATAAACTCATTTAACTTATCTACTTAGAGTGTTTTGATAAGTTATCATCAAGCCTACAATAAATTTCTAACAATCTCCCCCAATTTATGTCTAATAGAATTATAAGCATAAATTCAGGTTAAATTGATGATAACAATTTATGTCCAGACTTCCTCCACAACTTCACAGTAAATTGTTTGTGACTCGAGCATTTCATACTTCAATTTGTAGTTGCTAATGAAGTCCATCATTTTGTGATAGTCTTCGTGAGCAACGCTCTTGTCCACCAAAGCTACGAAGTTGTTCTTCTCATAAACATACCCAGACTGAGACATGATTTTCACAATATGTGCCATTGATGCTAAGTTTGAAGTTAAAGGGGGAAAGGGGTTTCGGAGATAAAAGAGAGTTGAAATTGCCTTGAGTAATTAAAGAAAGATAAAAGTGAGATATGTAAATGAATTTGGATTTTATACTTTCTCAGAAAAGACAAATAAATGATTAAAAGTAAAATAAAACACCCAATGATAATTTCCAAAAATAACCGTTTAAAAATAAGGAAAACTGTAGAAATTCTAAAATTGTCCATCAACGTATACATACATGACTATAAGCACGTGTCAACATATATGGTTTTAAGAATCAAAGGTTATGATTGATAAGAATCAACAGATAGCAAATGTACCATCATTCATCGGATGGATAAAGTACCCAGAAACATATTTGACTTTCAATGGATATAGGCAATCAACGGATATTCACTCTCAACGGTTAATGAACATCCGATGAAGGGATAATTTTGACTAAGCTAAAATTTCACCCTTTAAACAGGAAAATCAAATTTATTTCTGGCTATATTACACATTGCATAGACATCAAAAATAATGAATTAAGAGTAGTTTAGCATACCTAACTTACTTACCAACCTAGTAAAAGTTGATTCATCAAGTGGCTTGGTAAAGATTTCTGCAAGTTGTTGCTCACTTGGAACAAAATGAAGTTCCACAGTACCATTCATAACATGCTCTCTTATGAAGTGGAATTTGATATCAATGTACTTTGTCCTTGAATGCTACACGAGATTTTCGGTGATGATGGCACTTGTGTTGTCACAGAAAATTAGAATAATGTCCACATGTAGACCATAATCCAATAATTAATTTCTCATCCATAAAATATGTGCACAATAGCTACTAGCATTAATATATTTAGCCTCAGCTGTGGAAGTAGAAACTTAATTCTGTTTCTTACTAAACCAAGATACAAAATTATTTCCTAGAAATTGACATGTGCCAGTTGTGCTTTTTCTGTCTATTTTGCACCCTGCATAATCTATATCTGAATAATCAATTATATCAAAGCCATAATCTCTAGGGTACCAAATACCAAGTTTTTGTGTACCCTTGAGATATCTGAAAATTCTCTTAATAGCTACTAAATGAGATTCTCTAGGATCAGCCTGAAATCTAGCACAGAGACAAGTAGCAAATATTATATCTGGCTTATTAGTTGTTAAATAAAAAAGTGAGCAAACCATGCCTCTATAGTTTGAAATGTCCACAGGCTTTTCAGTATTGTTCAATTCAAGCTTAGTGGCAGTGGCCATGGGAGATTTTGCAGATGTGCAATCCATTAAGTTAAACTTCTTTAAAAGATCATGAATATATTTAGCTTGACTACTAAATATTTCATCACTAACTTGCTTGACTTGTAAACCAAAAAAGTAAGTTAGTACTCCCATCATGATTATTTCATATTTACTTTGCATCAATTTGGCAAACATTTTGCAAAGTTTATCATCTGTAGAGCCAAATATAATATCATCTAAATAAATCTGAACCAGTATACTAGAGCCATTAAATTTCTAAAGAAAAGAGTTTTGTCAACATTACCTCTTGTGAAATGACTTTCTAAACGGAACTTTGACAAAGTATCATACCAGGCTCTAGGTGCTTGCTTCAATCCATAAAGTACTTTCAAAAGATAGTATACGTTATATGGAAAGTTGGGGTCTTCAAAACCTGGAGGTTGACTGACATAGACTTCCCCCTCTAAATCTCCATTCAGAAATGCACTTTTGACATCCATTTGATAAACTTTGAAATTGGCATGGTTTGCATAGGCTACAAAGATTCTGATTGCTTCAAGTCTTGCAAATGTTTCATCAAAATCTATTCCTTCTTGTTGACAGTAACCCTTGGCAACCAATCTAACTTTATACCTTTTGACTATGCCATTCTCATCTATCTTGTTTATGAATACCCATTTGGTGTTAATAGAATTCTTGCCTTTAGGTTTGGGTACCAGCTTCCATACTTTATTTCTTTCAAATTAGTTTAGCTCCTCCTGCATAGCTAAGACCCAGTTAGGATCCATCAAGGCTTCTTTGTCTCTTCCTGTGACAGAAAGCTTTTATACAGACATTCATCTTGAGTTGCTTTCCTTGTTTGAACTCTAGATGTTGCATCACCAATGATCAGTTCAAATGGGTGATCTCTTGTCCATTTCCTTTGAGGTGGTAGGTTAGATCTAGGTGAAGAGGCCTCATTGTTATCTTGATGTATGACTGAGTGTTGATTAGATGAAACTCCCCCTGAGTTGGTGAATCTTTGATTTGAGGTTGGAGTTCTATCAAACAGTGATCTAGAATAACTTTCAGCTCCTACTGAAGAATGATCAATGGATGTTGAATGTCTGTCAGTGGATGATTCACTTTGTCTATCAACGAATAATGAGTTTTTCCTATCAACAAATAATGAGTTTTTCCTATCAATGGATGATGCACTTTATCTTTCAACGAATGATGTATTTTGTCTTTCAACGAATACATCATCTTATGCATCAACTGTTGTTGATTCATTTGATGATAAGTATGAATCTCCTTTAGTCACCAATTCTAGATCATTTTCATCATCACTGTCATCACTGTACAGCTCAACATTGTCAAATTTGAGGCTCTCATGAAAACCTTCATCTTGCAGTCTATCAATCTTCTTATCATCAAACTTAATATGTACAGATTCCATGACAATGTTGGTTCTTAGATTGTAGACTTTATATACTTTTCCGACAGCATATCCAACAAAGATACATTCACCAGCTTTGGCATCAAACTTTTCATGATGATCAGTTTGATTTCTTAGTATATAACACTTGCATCCAAAGACATGAAAAAAGTCCAGTGTTGGCTTCCTACTATTGAACAATTGATAAGGAGTCATGCACTTAGCTTGATAAATCAAAGATATATTCTGAGTGTAGCATGTAGTATTGACAGCTTCAGCCCAGAAATAAGTTGGTAACTTTGATTCTTCTAGCATGGTTCTAGCAGCATCAATCAATGATCAATTATTTCTTTCAACTACTCCATTTTGTTGTGGAGTCATTGCAGCTGAGAGCTCATACATGATTCCATTTTCTTTAAAGAACAACCTCATTCTAGAATTCTTTAACTCAATTCCATTGTCACTCCTAATTCTTCTTACTTCGATATCGGGATGATTGTTGACTTGCCTTATATGATTGATAATGATTTCACTAGCTTCATCCTTAGATCCAAGAAAATTTGTCCAAGAGAACTTTAAAAAATCATCCATAATCACTAGGAAATACTTCTTCTTTGAGATTGACAATACATTGACTGGTCCAAACAAATCCATATGCAACATTTTTAGAGGTTCATAAATTATTGATTCAAGCTTCCTATTGAATGATGCTTTCACTTGTTTTTTTCTTTTTGACAAGCACCACACAGTCCATCTTTTGAGAACTCAACTTGAGGAATGCCTCTAACAAGATCTTTCATTGACCAATTCATCCATGATCTTAAAGTTCAAATGAGATAGCTTCTTGTGTCATAGCCAACTTTCATCTTGACTTGCTTTGCTGAAAAGGCAAGTAATAGAATCTGTATTTGTTGAGTTGAAATCAGCTAGGTACGTATTTTCTTTCCTCATTCCAGTAAGGAACACTTTGTTGTTTTTTTTGCAGGTAACAACACAGGCTTCAGATGTGAAAGTAACAGAATTACCTTTATCACATAGTTGACTGACACTCAAAAGATTATGCCTGAGTCCATCAACTAGGGCACCTTCGTCAATGATGACATTCTCTCTTGAAATCAAACCATATCCCATAGTATACCCCCTTGCTGTCATCTCCAAAGGTAATGCTTGGGCCAGCTCTTTCCTTGAACTCAATGAGCAGGATAGAATCTCCAGTCATGTGCCTTGAGCAACCATTGTCTAGATACCATAAATTCTTTTTGTTTCCCTACACACATCAAAACCAAATCAAGTTAATTTTAGTACCCAAGTTTCCTTGGGTCTAGCATTGTTAGCCTTTTTCTTAGGCTTCTTACTCTTTCCATCATTAGAGTTAGGTGACTGTGAATCAACCTTTGTTTTAGGAGTAGGACTTTGAAACCCTTGATCAGTTATACAATTATCAGGCACACTAGGATTAATATGGTATGTCAAAGATTATGCAAAGATATTATCCCAGTAAAGCATGTTAAATGGCATTTGAGGCATATTAAATGCAACATAATAAAGATTGTGTGTAAGTGGCATATTAGAATAATGTGCAGATAGAATTTGTGCAGGCATAACAGGAAAAACATGCATGGGTGGTAGAGAAATGTTAGGTAAAGATAGAGGTTCATACATGGGTGCATGTATCACAGACTTGTAATTAGTAGATAAATGATCAACACTACCACACTTAACACATGTCTTTCTAGGTGCATACTTATCAGGTGTGTAGTTATTGGGTTTTTAATCCCTACTTCCCCATTCCTATTATTTTTCCTTTTGGAATCTGCCTTGACCTCAATGTTCTCCAATATTTCACTCAATGGCTTCATTGACAGATGCTCAACATTCACTCTGCTTGCATCTTTGGTTTTACTTGATCCCCCTCGAATAGAAGTTCTTGGTTAGTGAACCATACTTCTCATTGAGCTTGGTTAGTTTTGCCTTGCTAATGGTCTTTTTCTGCATCAACGGATAGGCTTCTTTAGCTTTCCACAGATAGGCATTTTCAGCTTTCAACGTATATGCTTCATCATTCGTTGATTCCACATCTATTGATAAACCATCAACATGAACATGGTGCAGTTTCTTCTTATTTTCTTTCCAGGCTTCTTCACAGAAAGCCTCAATTCCTTGAACTTTTGCAATTTGGGTACTTACATCCCTTGATGATTTTCAGGCCTTGATCACCTTTTGCTCACGTTCAAGCTGCTTTCTCAAAATATCTTCTTTCTTCAAAGATTCAGTAAACTCATCATTGGCAGACTTGCACTCTATTTCTAATTTCTCAAACTCAATAAATTAGGTTTCTAACAAAGCATTTCTATCACTTAAAAACAAATTATTATCTTTGATTCTATTGTTTTCTTTAGTGAATGATTTAAGTGTGACACGTAAGTGATACAATTTAGTAGATATATCATTTATTGCAATATTGCAATCATCTTTAGAAAGTTGTGCTAGGTTTGTAGTGATTACCTGATTGCTTGATGAACTAACTTCTGCTTCATTTAACTTGGCTATTATAGCTAGATTGAAATAGTTCATATCTTCATCTGTATCCTCTCCATCAGCTGCCCAGTCATTTTACTGAGTAATAAAGGCCGTCTCCTTTAGTTTGAGCAGCTCAAAATATTTCTTTTAATAATCCATAGGCTCAAACCTTTTATTTTCTGAGTTTGGCTTTCTACACTCATTAGCAAAATGACCATTCATCCCAAATTTGAAACATTTTAATATAGTTTTATCAACCATGTTTCTGTTGGATTTTGCAGCTCCAAAGTTTTTCTTGACCTTGAGTTTTACAAACCTTTTTGACAAAAATGACATATGCTCATCAATATAATCAATATCATCTTGGATGGTACAATTATCATCTTCAGCCAGTAGCCCTTTGCCCTTGCCTTCACAAACACTTGTGTTTGGTGTAGGTTTAACAACTTCAACCTTTATCTCTTTTCCTCTCTCTTGTTCATCTACCAATGCAATAGATCCACCCTCCTTTCTTCCTTTCTCTAACTGCTCATCCTACTCCATTTCGAGCTAATAGATTTTTAAGATACCAGACAGTCTCTCTGGAGTAAAGTCTTTATAGTCTTGAGAATTTCTTAGAGAGACTGTCATAGGCTTCCATTCTTTTGGTAGAGACCTCAGGAATTTCAGATTTGAATCTTTAGTTTGGTATATCCTTCTATACAGCTTTAAACCATTTAGTAGTTTTTATAATCTACTAAAAATGTCACTCAAAGACTCACCTTCCTCAAAGTGGAAGTGTTCATATTACTGTATAAGAAGTTGCATCTTGTTTTCTTTAACAAGCTCAATACCCTCACATAGCACTTGAATATGATCCCTAAATTCCTTAGCAATTTTACAGTTAATGACATTGACAAACATATCTGAATCAAAACCATTGAACAAAATGTTCATGGCATTCTTATCTTTGTAAACTGCTTCAATATTTTCATCTGTCCATTCTGACTTTGGCTTTAAGACAGTTTGCTTATTCCCAGTTGCATCTTCAACATCTGTTGCAAACCATGTAGGAATGTGAGGTCCATTCTCTATGCACTTGAGATAGATTTCATCTTGAAAGAGTAGATGAAGGTGCATCTTCACTTTCCAGTGATGAGAGTTGTCTTTGTCCAAAATTAGAATCTACACTCTAACATCATTTCAGCTCATGTTGTTAGATTGCTTGATCTTTAAAATCTTTGTGTGTCAAGAGCTTGCTCTGATACCAATTGTTACTCCCTAACAATATAACAAAAGAATTACAGAAGGGGGGTTGAATGGAATTTTGGTTTCTTTTTACAACTTTGAAAGCTTCTTATAAAAATATATAATTGTGTTTGAATATGCTTGAGTGCAGATATAATATAATAATATTCAAGAACGCAATGTAAATAAATAGGTTTTAAAAACTTTTTGGTGGATTGAAATTTCCACCAGAGATATATATATTAAGAATTAACTCTGTGATGCTAATAGCACACAACTGCTTACAAGTGTTTACAAACTTGAACTTGAGAGTATTCTATAGAGGATACAACTTGATATGCTCTCTTGTTTTTGCTTGTTGAATTGATTCGATAATTAAACAACTTGCTACAGTTGGTTTATATTTTACCAAGTTACATGTGAATTAAAACAAAATATAAAACCTAACAGCTAGGTCCAATCACATATTTCTTCATTTCTCTATCCAATGTAATCCAGTTAGATACTGCATTTTTGAACATCCCTGTTTTGCATGGATACCGCATATGTCTATAAAGAAGTGCAAAATATTAATCTATAAGGAAGTGCAAAATATGAAAACTCAGATGCTTGTGTATATTAATCTATAATACAGAGGTTTAATTATGGTACAAAAGCATGAACTTTGGCCAAACCTTATGCCTTATGTGGCGGGAACTGCAGAAATTGTCAATTGTGTGAAAATGAAATTCAAAATTTGTGCATTTTACGTGTTTATTGTTGCTTGAACTAACGGTTTGATCACCATTTCAAACCAAGTCCCATCCTCCTTTTAGCTATTTGGAAGTGACATTTTAAAACTGGGCATGTGTGCAGTTATTATTTACCAACAATACAACAACAGAATTACAGAATGGGGGGTTGAATGGAATTCTGGTTACTTTTTGTTTTCTGAAAACTCTATATAAAATATACAACTGTGTTTTTGAATAAGCAAGAATGCGGATAAAGCTTTTGAAGTATTCTACTCACATAAAGTAAATAAACACAATATTTAAAAAATGGATTTCTCTTTCCGCCAGAGATGTATATTTGAAGAAATCTCTGTGATGCAAATTACACACAGCTGCTTACAAGTATTTTCTTACAACTTTTAACTTGAGAGTATTTTCTAAAGATACAGCTTGCTAAACTCTTGAGTTCTTACTTGTTATCTAAATACTTGCTATAGTTGATTTATATTCAACCAAGTTTACATGAGCTACTACGAATAATATTCCTAACAGCTTTGTCCAAGCACATGTTTCTTCATCTCTCTATCTTATGCAATCCAAGAAAGATATAGCATCTTTGAACGACCTTGTTTGTAATATCCGGGATATCGCGTGTAATTATTTTTATCAATAAATAATTTTTATGTGATTTTTATGTGATTTTTGGTGAATTATATAACGATTGGTGTTGTTATGTGGATGCTTATATGTGGTAAATTATAAGTATGTTAATTTTTTGTATGACCAGAATAAAATATAGATAATTAAGGTATTTTCTGGTAATTTTGGAATATTATATGATTTTATACTGATTTATGAATTTATTAATTATTTTCCGAATAATTACAAAATTATTTTATAAAGCTGAAAATCATCTTACTTCAACCGTTTTTACGTTTTTACAACCTGAAACTCTTCCGAAAACTCCTTCATAACCTAATCTGGTAATTCCGGACATTTTCCATGTTTTGACTTTTTCAGTCCGGATTACGGTTTGACCCGTGCGCGGCCCGGTGCAAGATTTTCGATACGATAATCATTTCGGTGAATCAACAAAACCCGCATTCTCGAGGGACGGGATAATATTGCGTTATTTTCGTATAAAGTATTTTATAAGAAGCCCGGTTTGGATAATTATCCAATACGGGTATCAAATCGGAACGTTTTTGCAGTTACTTAGCGGCTAAGTAACTAATTTAAGGATCCAAAATGATCCAAAACAAACCAATATTCCAAAAATATATATAGCCCTTTTATCATTTCATTTTATTCGTATAATCACAATCAGTCTGTAAAACCCCGTAAAATACGGAGAAAACATCGAATTAAAATCGCGTTCTTGAAAATCAAACGCACGAACGAAGGCGTTATCGAACTCCGATTCGGGCGTGCCATATATCAAATCAAAGCTCTCGAAAAGTACTTTCATAATCAATCATCCATTTTTATGCAGGAATCAAGGTATTTTCCTTATTTAATTAATTTAATTCGAATTATTTATGGATTAAATTAGGAATTTTTGTTCTTGATGTTTTTTATATGATTTGATGGCATAAGCATGTAGATCTTTTCTTCCTGGTCAATTTGGTATATTATATGTCAAAAACCGAGTTCAACAACATATAGAAAATTGAATTTAATTCTCGAATTGAAGAACTAGGATTTATGTGTTTGAATGTTCTTAATTAAAAATTAGGGGTTTCTTTGTTAGGAGTTATTAGATGAAATTGAGTGTATGATTGAGTAGATCGTTGAAAGACGAATCGAATGGTATGTTTGAAATCAACAGACGATTCCTAGAAGGCTTTGATCGGAAAATCGAGGTTCGCTGGTGGCGGAACTTCGATTGAATTTTTCGGTTAAATCGTCGATTGTTTGGGTGATTTGTTTTTGCAGAGGAGTTCCCGGGAGTGAAATCTTTAGTTCCTGTTAATTTGGTGTTGATCTGTGTTGTTTTGCAGTTCGCTGGAAAGCTCGGGGTCGCCGGCAATGGCGACCGCCGGCGTGGGGTAGGGAAGATGGCAAAGATGCCATTTGACCCCCCTGGTTTGTTCAACTTTGCAAATTAGTCCCTGGGATTTTAAAAACTAACAGAAATTGGATTTTTGTTTAATTTTATTTTAAAAATGATATTTTCATTATTTTAAAAATCAGAAAATTGTTTATTTAATTATTTTAAATTCAGAAAATTATTTTAATTATTTATTTATTCAAAAATAAATCGAAATTATTTTACTAATTAATTTAATTAATTATTAATTGATTTAATAATTAAATTTAATTATTTAAAATTAATTTAAAAATTCTAAAAAATAGTTTCGAGCTTTAAAATATTATTTTAAATTATTTCCAAAGCTCGATATTTATTATAAAATTATTTTAAAGTCAGATTCGGGTGTTCGAATCCTATTATTTAATTATAAAATGATTCGGGGTCCAATTAAATATCTGGAAAATCATTTTAACCCCGAATCTTCTTTGAATAATTATTTTAATCGAATATTTTACGTGCTACGTGTTATATGTCATCTGATTGGTGCATAGTATGATTGTACGTGCATTGTTTGACTGTTTTATTCATAACTTTCGATCTGTACGTCGGATTTGGGTGAAACGAAGGGTAGATGAAAGCTAATGACGTCTATGTGATGATTAAAATGATATGAGATTGAGTATTGATAGATACTTGTGATGCCTAGCAGAGTAAGCAAGGCATATAAAAGGAAGCCAGTGATCAGTAAATAGAACTGAAGTGTAGAAAAAGAAAGCATGTGATCGATGAATAGAAGCAGGGCATAGAAAAAGATGGAAAGTAATGGAAAATTAAAACAGTTAGATGGGTACAAGTAAAGTTGGAAATCATCGGTGATAAGGCAAGTACTTCTGAACCTTTCTTCAAGATATATTGTAAATATTTTTGAACTGTCTCATAACATGTCGCTATTATTCAAAATAACTCATGTTTTATATTGCAAGCGCTTTAAACTATTTAACCTTGAACCCTGATTCTTATTGATCTTGAGCCATAAGCCTTATTTTTCATAAACCATTGATTGTTAAATTCCCAGATACGAGCCAGAAACATACGAGACTACTCCACAAATACATATCTACCACATACTGATTTCTGATATTGAATTGCTTGACATACCAACCCTTATCCCTTGTTTAACAGAAGACTAATCCTTGGAACCCTTGAACCCTTGGCCTTCTACTTTCTGATTATTTCCTTGATTGAAAGCCAATCTTTTTGAATTCCTTGTTATACCTTCATGCTATTGTGAATCACCCTATGCTTCAAGATAAATGTTGTTTATGATTCAGCTTATTGATTTACATTGGTTATCATGTTAAATTATTTTAGAATTGGATGGTTTTATAAATGTGGACCAGATTCGTGGTCATAGTAGGCCAATGTGTGCCTTGGATCTAGTATATAGAGCAAAGCTGGGAGCTTTGCTCGGGGTTAGTGCGTGATTGATCTGCAGCCTAACCTTGGTTTTTAAAATGAATAGTGAATATCCAATTCTAATTATTGCTTATTCAGAAATTTGATCCTTCTGAATCATTTCATTTGGTAATTGTTTAACCTCAGTTATTGCTATTATGACTTGATGAGCTAGTTAGCTCACTCTTGCAAATCTTTTTATGTTTTCAACAGTTGAAAAGGAAATTGTTGGTAATGATGATTCCCAGTCCAGTGTGCGAGCTAGGACTCCAGGTTAAGTTGGATATAGCTAGCGGGAGCTTTATATTGTAGATGAGTTATGCAAGATTATAAGAGCGATATCATTATCAGTTGTAAGTTGAATTAGTTGGGATTTGGTACGATGTAATAAAAGATAAGGTTGTGGCTTGTTTTCATACTTGAACTTGTTACGATCCATGGTTGTGAAAAGAAGGGTCAATGCATATAATATTTTATATACAGGTCTATATATTGTGTGTGTGTGTGTGTTGTGAGCCCCAAACTTCTGACCCGAGTTTGGAGGGCGTTACAGTTTGGCATCAGAGCCACATGTTATAAGTCACCGAAACAAGCTTAGAATGTCGGGAGTAGGATTAGGATTAGAAAATGGAAAGATAGAATATCGAGAGGTTGAGTGCGATTATACAATAGGTTTTGGTATGATTCGTGATGAGATTCGAGATTCTTATCTAGCGATGCGATTTCCAAATAGCGGCTATGGCGGATTCTTTTATCCCGGGATCGTCTAATCATTCGGAGCACTCAAGTGGAGGACCCTCATCTGATTCGCGTCCTGTTCTTCCATCAGTGTTAGCCATATCACGTCCAGCTGTGATGGTTGCACCTTTTCAAACTATTATCTCATCCCCTGATGCGAGGCTACCTATTCGGGAATCCCCCACATGTTGATTCTGGTTCTACCGGATATTCAGTTATGCGTGCATCTTTTCTGTCTATTCTATGCCTTATTCTATACTATAAGTTTAAAACCCGCCTTATGAAATAATAGCACCTATGAGGATGGATTCGAAAGCTACAACATATGGTGAGTACATGAGGTATTAAGAAGAGTGAGAAGAAACCTAGAGAGAAGATTTGTGTGTTTCGGAGAATAGCTGCTACCAGGTTATATGGAGTTACTAGTAAGTTTGCCACCTATGATTGTCTTGTGGAGTAAGCTAGATTGATTTTAAAGAAGTTTGAAAAGATCGGAAATCGAGAATTTTCTTGGAAGTGGATGATGATATTATGACCAAACATGATGCGTATAGTAGTAATGTGATGTGATATTAGTTAACCTTGTTTTATAAAATAGATTGGATAGACCTATTTTTACTTAGTAATCATAAGAGATAATGATGGGAATGTTACCAATATAGGAGATTAGAAGTGAAGTTACGAATAAGATAATATGCAACGGTAATTGGAATTTTTGTCGACCAATAAAGGTAAAATGGACCCAATAAAGGGTAGAAGATATATGGAAATTAATGGGCTCTTATCTGATTATTTTCCTAATTGGATTCCTTGTGATAGTTGAGAAGGATGACAACCAACTCATATAGTAATGACGACCAGGTGTATGATTTTCAAAATTTTAAACCAGTTTTCGAAAGAGATTTTCTTAATAAATTTTTTTCTAAAAGCCCTTTTAAACAAAAAAAGTTTTAAAAACTTGGTTGTCCAATTACTACTTGAGTTTCTCGATTATTATAAGATTTGGATTACCTAGAAGAATACTGGTTCTAGAAGTTAGTATGGTCTAATTAGAAGGCCAAGTGGACCCGCTATTACAGAAAATATTTGATTGTTTCTGACAGAAGAGTGCAAATCTTGCTTGATAAGTTTAAATGACAGAACCGATGTACGTAGAAACTATTCATCCAATTTTTGAGATTATTAGAGTTCAAAGGGTACGTCAATCTAAAGGAAGTTGACTTGGATCAAAGAAGATTGAGAAATTTCCAGAATTTCCTAAAGGAAGAACGTTATTAGCAAATGAGGCAATATATTGAACGATCAGCAGCATAAGCGAAATTTGAAGTTATAATTGTAAATCTCGTAAGACTGCAAATAGAGTCGAATTATAAATATGGAAGCGCGACGCTAAAAATACAAGACCCAGTACATGGGAATTTATTCTAATGATCAATTTAAGAAGGCATTTCAGAGAACTTTCTGAAGTTAATATATGACTCGGGTTGGAATATATTGATCGAATCAACGTTGAAGTTGTAAATAGATGAAATGTGGATGGCGACCAATGTTATCATTCTTTTCTATAATATCATTCGTTCTTATGAATCTTGAATAAGGTATGAACTTCGTTCATAATCAGCTCTATGAGGTGACAAGAATTTTTTTTGTATTCCTTTCAAAATCATTTTCCCTCAAGTCTTATTTTCTGATTGAGACAAACAGTGTTATGGTGTGACGCTTTGTCGAAATGACAAAGATTCTGGTGGGACACCACCTAATCATGTGTTGTATGCCATATAGTATGAAAGACTGCCCATCTTGAGTACAAATATGGTTGTCTCACTCATATCCAAATAATCATTCATTCTTTCCTCTTCAAATATGATTTGTTGATTCATGGATCTTTCCGATTGTTTCCTTGTACTCTTATTCCTTACAAAAAGTTTCCAATCAGAATCATATACACAAATTCCTTCTTATGTAAGGTCTATCCTTTGAATATTTTAAAAAAAAGACGTGAAATGAACCCGTGTAGCAGATGGAGTTATATGATGAGTATGGATAATTGCAAGCCAATAAATGGTGGACATTTACGTGTAGAGAAGAACCATTATGCCAATGTCGGGATTGATGCGAGGACATCACATCAGAGGCGGAAATCTGTATACATGATACGTTGCAAGTATGAGAGTTTGGCATGAATTGGAGTAGTTAGCGAACCGTATGAGGTAAATTAACTAGAGAAACAAGAAAGTAAAGCTGCATGTATCAGATGAGGCAAATGATCGATTGGATAATGAAGGTGAAAGAAGAAATTCTTAAAAATAACCAGATAATCGATTAAAACGTTGTAAAAATGAAGCATACCTCAACCATGTGGGAGATATTTGTCCTGAAGATTCAAGATCGAAAAAAAAATGATAGTTATGAATAAACTTTAATTGTGTTCATTAAAGGATGGTTGGGTTTTCCCACTCAAGTAAGTGAGTTATGGTAAAATTGATGCTTATAACTGGGTCAGCAAAGAAGGTTCAGTATGGAAAGACATAAGGGGAGATGAAGGTATGGTGGTTTGACTGTGGCAATTTTTAAGATGTGATGCTTTAAAACCAATTGAATTCTTTCACAAGATTATACGAGTATCGGTTAAGACCACGTGTTGGTTATCAGAAGTTGAACAAGTTGATTAATGAGAATAAGTGTATGTTTTCAAGGATGGATAAATTCTTATTACAGAGATTGAATTGAAACATGAACTAGAAGAATTTTAGAATAATTTGTAATTGTACTCAGCAGTGATATTCTGCTATAACCGGAAGATATGAGAAAAAGGTATGGTATAATAAGAATTGTTCGCTATAATTTTAAGCTAAATGAGAGACATGGGTTGTACTGATTAATATTACATGAGGTGGTGAAATGGTGAGTTTAGAAAATGGTAGTGGATTGGTATATGTGAGGATTGACTGTTGGTTGTTTGATTGATTGTTGGTGTCGGCTTGAGTCCGACTGGTAGTTAATAATATAAAGGAGATGCCGCCCAAATTTTCAGAAAATACCCTACTTCTAAAGATAGAAAGTATACTTCCGTGTGTTATTGATATTCATGTTGATACTCCAAAAAATTATGATCTCGGTCCTTGAAAAAGGTTGTTACAGTCAATTCGACTATATATAATTGGTCTTTGATTTCATTTACCTAGTCATCACTTGGTGTAATTGATCAATTGAGTGAACTAATTGGTTAATTTTACCAATTAATGGTCAGTTATATGGAGATCGATTCTAATTAGATTAAGTCAAATTTTGATGTGACTTTCAAATCCGAAATCAAAACAATGAGGAATTGGGGAGAAGTAAGGACGCTGGTAGAATTCAGAAATTGCTGCAAATGTGTGAGTTCTGCTTGGGTGAATATGCCTTTCATAATGGACAAGAGAAATAAAAAGTCATTTGTATGGAAAAGTGAGGAGAATGTTTTCAAGAGCTAAAGATTTAAGATGAAATAATGAGAAGAAATGAAGAAGAGAGATGGAATAAAACAGAGATTAATAACTACACCAATATGGATTTCATTGGACAATCAAGGAGATGTTATCATATGCAATAAAGTTTTATCAAAGGACATCTTGTTTCTAAATGGTTGTGAAAATCATACAATAAATGATTGGTCAAGTATTTCTATTTTGGATAAAGTGTGAGATACAGTTTAAATTCAGTTTCCGATTGATGTTAATACTTAGGTTGTTAAATATCGAAAGTGGTATAAATACAGATGATTGATGTTTACTTCAGAATGGGATGTTGTGAGCATCAAAGTTCGTATTAATATTTAATTTGATATGACAATAAAATGAGTATTAATGTCAAGAATTCGGTTTTGAATAAGCTATGAGAATAAAGAACGGAGATAGAAAAGGAAGTGGAATCAAAAGGGTGATAAAGAAACTTTATAAGATGCCAGGAAAAGTAAACGTAGTAAGAGATGCATTAATCAGAAAGGAAAAACCGAACGTGTTGACAGTGTCAGAAGAATTATACAAGGAATTTCAAAAGTTGAAATTGGAAGCCAGAGTTTGCAAACCTAACAATGCAAAGATGTATAGTATGACTTTTCATCCATAAATATTAGAGAAGAATATGGGATTCCATCAGTGACAGAATTGAAGAACGGAATTTTACAAGAAGCTCACAACTCAAGATATTCAATCCATCCATGGAGTACCATTATGTATAGAGATTTAGAGGAAAATTATTGGTGGCCAGATATGAAGAAAGAAATGGTGGGATAGATTAGCAAATGTTACACGTATCAAGGAGTTAAGGCGGCACATTAAAGACTAGATGGATATATTTCGCCAAGAAACGTCATGGTGATCCCACCTAAGAACCAAAGGTGAGGAAGGCGTTAATTGTATTATTATTGATAGGTTACTTAAACCTGATCATTCTCATTTAATAATAAACAGCTTATCCCATAAGTGGGTTAGTTGCTGCTTAAAGAAATGGTGGTACGTCATCAGATCCAGAAACTAATTGTACATGATCAATATTGTGTGGTTTGAAATTTGACAAGAGTATTCAGAATATGATAAATTATGTCAAACTAGAATGGTATGTACTACTCCTAGATGAATGTATATTAAGCAAGGCGGAACTAAAAAGATAGAAATTTGGTTGAATGATGATAACTCAAGAGATTCAAGCTACTCCGAAGGTATGATACAAGACATAGATGTTAAAGAAGACTCTCTGATAGTATGGCATAAAGAAAGAATAAATGTTATATTTGATTTGACGTCAAGGAAATCATTGCAGTCAGTTTCGTATAAAAACTCCTTAAAACCAAAATAAATGATAATATGGGTTAAAAATATGCCAGTGATGCCTCCAGGTTAGTGTACTTTCTTTAAAATGGTAAGAGATCTTCGCTCGATAAATATACTCGATTGTGCTTCAAGGAAAATAAAATATGATGATAAGTTTGTGTGTCGGACATATTCAGTTGAGATTTTCTCGTTAATTCTTAACTCTGGAGTAATCTCGAGAACGTTAGAAATCGAATACGCCATGGTTCCAGTATATCAATTGTAGATGGATGAGAAGATTAAAAGTACGATTAAAGAGCCTAGAATGTGATTGGAAGTGATTATGAACTAAGTTAACTGAATAGAGAAACATATAGGAATGGAGTTCAATAACCAGTAGCTATTGCAAACGTTCATGAGCACGAATTACTAGATTTACAAAGAAAGGATAATTAGTAAGCATTATGATGGTCCTTTTGAGACAGTAAAATAGTCAGGATAAGTGTAAGTAAGTTGGCTTCACGCCACACATTTAGCAGATTCATAAGGTATTTATAGGTGTATACTCAGGAAGAGTAATTTAGCTCCATTATATATAAAATGGAGACTTGAGTTGAGTTATATAAGTAACAGATAGAATATGAGGTCAGTGAGAGGTTGTTAAGTAATGATTGATGCTGCGAGTAAAAGTTTATGAAAAGTTATAAGGTTGAGAGATCAACCCGAGAAAATGAAAGTGAGATACTTGGATGTATCATTATCTGATCCTTAGAGTGATTCTGAGGACATAATCCTTTTTAAGGGGGAAGGATGTAATATCCGGGATATCACGTATAATTATTTTTATCAATAAATAATTTTTATGTGATTATTATGTGATTTTTGGTGAATTATTTGACGATTTGTGTTGTTATGTGGATGTTTATCTGTGGTAAAGTACAAGTATGTTAATTTTTTTTATGACCAGAATAAAATATAGATAATTAAGTTATTTTGTGGTAATTTTTGGAATATTATATGATTTTATATTAATTTATGAATTTATTAAATATTTTCTGAATAATTAAAAAATTATTTTATAAAGCCGGAAATCGTCTGACTTTAACCGTTTTTACGTTTTTACAACCCGAAACTCTTCCGAAAACTCATTCCTAACCTAATCTGGTAATTCCGGACATTTTCCATATTTTGACTTTTTCAATCCGGGTTACGGTTTGACCCGTTCGCGGCCTGACGAAAGATTTTCGATACGATAATCATTTCGGTGAATCAACAAAACCCGCATTCTCGAGGGACGGGATAATATTGCGTTGTTTTCGTATTAAGTATTTTATAAAAAGCCCGGTTTGGATAATTATCCAATACGGGTATCAAATCGGATCGTTTTTGCAGTTACTTAGTGGCTAAGTAACTAATTTAACGATCCAAAATGAACCAATATTCCAAAAATATATATAGCCCTTTTATCATTTCATTTTATTCGTATAATCACAATCAGTTAGTAAAACCCCGTAAAATACGGAGAAAACATCGAATTAAAACCGCGTTCTTGAAAATCAAACGCACGAACGAAGGCGTTATCGAACTCCGATTCGGGCGTGCCATATATCAAATCAAAGCTCTCGAAAATTACTTTCATAATCAATCATCCGTTTTTATGCAGGAACCAAGGTATTTTCCTTATTTAATTAATTTAATTCGAATTATTTATGGATTAAATTAGGAATTTTTGTTCTTGATGTTTTTGATATGATTTGATGGCATAATCATGTAGATCTTTTCTTTCTGGTTAATTTGGTATATTATATGTCAAAAACTGAGTTCAATAACATATAGAAAATTGAATTTGATTCTCGAATTGAAGAACTAAGGTTTATGTGTTTGAATGTTCTTAATTGAAAATTAGGTGTTTCTTTGTTAGGGGTTATTAGATGAAATTGATTGTATGATTGAGTAGATCGTTGAAAGACGAATCGAGTGGTATGTTTGAAATCAACAGACGATTCCTGGAAGGCTTTGATCTGAAAATCGAGGTTCGCCGGCGGCGGAACTTCGATTGAATTTTCCGGTTAAATCGTCGATTGTTTGGGTGATTTGTTTCTGCAGAGGAATTCTTGGGAGTGAAATCTTTGGTTCCTGTTAATTTGGTGTTGATCTGTGTTGTTTTGCAGTTCGCCGGAAAGCTCGCGGTCGCCGGCAATGGCGACCGCCGGCGTGGGTTGGGGAAGATGGCACAGATGCCATTTGACCCCCTAGTTTGTTCAACTTTGCAAATTAGTCCCTGGGATTTTAAAAACTAACAGAAATTGGATTTTTGTTTTATTTTATTTTAAAAATGATATTTTCATTATTTTAAAAATCAAAAAATTATTTATTTAATTATTTTAAATTCAGAAAATTATTTTAATTATTTATTTATTCAAAAATAAATTAAAATTATTTTATTAATTAATTTAATTAATTAATTATTAATTGATTTTAATTGATTTAATAATTAGATTTAATTATTTAAAATTAATTTAAAAATTATGAAAAATAGTTTCGAGCTTTAAAATATTATTTTAAATTATTTCCAAATCTCGATAATTAATATAAAATTATTTTAAAGTCACATTCGGGTGTTCGAATCCTATTATTTAATTATAAAATGATTCGGGGTCCAATTTTAATTCCGAAAAATGTTCAAAAATTCGTATTAAATATCTGGAAAATTATTTTAACCCCGAATCTTCTTTGAATAATTATTTTAATCGAATATCTTACGTGCTACGTGTTATATGTGATCTGATTGATGTGTAATATTATTGTACGTGCATTGTTTGACTGTTTTATTCATAACTTTCAATCCGTACGTCGGATTTGGGTGAAACGAAGGGTAGATGAAAGCTTATGACGTCTATGTGGTGATTAGAATGATATGAGATTGAGTATTGATAGATACTTGTGATGCCTATCAGAGTAAGCAAGGCATAGAAAAGGAAGCCAGTGATCAGTAAATAGAACTGAAGTGTAGAAAAAGAAAGCATGTGATCGATGAATAGAAGCAGGGCATAGAAAAAGAAGGAAAGTAATGGAAAAGTAAAACAGTTAGATGGGTACAAGTAAAGTTGGAAATCATTGGTGATAAGGCAGGTACTTCTGAACCTTTCTTCAAGATATATTGTAAATATTTTCAAACTGTCTCATAACATGTCGCTATTATTCAAAATAACTCATGTTTTAGATTACAAGCGCTTTAAACTATTTAACCTTGAACCCTGATTCATATTGATCTTGAGCCATAAGCCTTATTTTTTATAAACCATTGATTGTTGAATTCCCAGATACGAGCTAGACACATATGATACTACTCCACAAATACATATCTATCACATACTGATTTCTGATATTGAATTGCTTGACATACCAACCCTTATCCCTTGTTTAACAGAAGACCAATCCTTGGAACTCTTGAACCCTTGGCCTTCTACTTTCTGATTATTTCCTTGATTGAAAGCCAATCTTTTTGAATTCCTTGTTATACCTTCATGGTATTGTGAATCACCCTATGCTTCAAGATTAATGTTGTTTATGGTTCAGCTTATTGATTTACATTGGTTATCATTTTGAATTGTTTTAGAATTGGATGGTTTTATATATGTGGACCAGATTCGTGGTCGAACCTGATTCGTGGTCATAGTAAGCCAATGCGTGTCTTGGATCTAGTATATAGAGCAAAGTTGGGAGTTTTTCTCGGGGTTAGTGTGTGACTGATCAGCAGCCTAACCTTGGTTTTTAAAATGTAAAGTGAATATCCAATTCTAATTATTGCTTATTCAGAAACTTGATACTTCTGAATCATTTGAGTTGGTAATTGTTTAACCTCGGTTATTGCTATTATGACTTGCTGAGCTAGTTAGCTCACTCTTGCAAATCTTTTTATATTTTCAACAGTTGAAAAGGAAATTGTTGGTAATGATGATTCCCAGTCTAGTGTGCAAGCTAGGTCTCCAGGTTAAGTTGGATCGAGCTAGCAGGAGCTTTATATTGTAGATGAGTTATGCAAGATTGTAAGAGCGATATCATTATCAGTTGTAAGTTCAACTAGTTGGGATTTGGTACGATGCAATAAAAGATAAGGTTGTGGCTTGTTTTCATACTTGAACCTGTTGCGATCCATGGTTGTGAAAAGAAGGGTCAATGCATATAATATTTTGTATACATGGTTATATATTGTGTGTGTGTGTGTGTTGTGAGCCCCAAACTTCTAACCTGGGTTTGGAGGGCGTTACATTGTTTTGTATGGAAATGGAAATGTTTCATTTTATTATAAAACCTGTAAGCAGGCTGCCATATTCCTTTTGTGCACTATCACCTCATGTGATTCTATCATCCTCTGTCAAGTCATTATCAACTGCTATCTTGTTGATCATCCGTCGAAGCTTCATTGATGTTATATATTGAAGCTTCATTGTTGTCACCCGTTGACACTATAATAGTGTCATCCGTTGAAGATTTTTATGATATCAGTTGAAGACCTCTTGACCAACTTATCCATTGAAGGCATATTGAGTCATCTGTTGAAGCTTGTAGTTTAGCAGTTGAAGGTGTTTTCTTAGCAGTTGATACTCTTTCACTTATACATAATTATAAGAAATTTTATATCTACACTTAGCCCACTTATTTTGTATATCTTCCTAATAGTCAACATGACTCAGAAAGCTCTATAACTCCCAAATCTTTCAGCTATCATAGTGTACAAAATGTGCTACACACCTATTAATATAAGCTACTCCTTCAACTGATAGACAGACTGTGCTTATTCGTTGAAGGCTTCTAAATGACACTTAATAATTCTACTTGAGGTGTTTTGGTGAGTTATCATCAAGACAACAACATATTCATAACAATCTCCCTCAATTTATGTCTAATGGAATTATAGGCATAAATTCAGGTTGACTTGATGATAACAAAATACTCTATACAGATATTATATTGAAAAGTAGAAAATTTGTAAAGTGCTGCATTACAATGGAAATAAATATCAAGGTGCTCCTCTAGTCTGAGTAAATTATTTTCTTTTCCTTGATTCCCTTGTTTTCCTTCCCAACTTCTCATTATTTTCCTCAATCTGGAGTTGAAGTTGTATATAAAACTCAGCTTCATTTTCCTCATTTATATCCAACATCTCCTACATCTTCTTGAGAGTTTCATTACTTGAGATTTGAGCTGGTCTTCAATTTTAAAAAATCTTCTATTATACTTCTCATCTCTAAACTCCATGTTCTTTTCATGTGCACCCTTTCTCCAGTCTTTGGAATAGTTAGAACCCTTGGTAGTGCATTAGGATATCTCCAGCTTTGTCTAATTTGACTTATCTTCCTAAGTAATTCTTATTTAGCAAACTTTGTGAATCTCATGACCACCCTTATATCTTAAAACTAATCTCTATGGAAGTCTAGTAGTAGCATCAATTCATTTTACTTCTTCTAATTCATCCAAATAAAGCTCAATGTCATAGAATTCTTTGATGTCATAGATGTAGAGTTGATCATCTTTGTTGACAGTAGGATTCTGTGGTTTTGAAATGACTTGTGTTAGAGGTATGGTAGGCTTTTTCTTCTTTCTTTGTATTCTTTTCTGGGTTGGTAAAGGGATGTTCAAATCAGGGATCGGTAAACTCTCTCAATCTATAGGTTCATCGTTGGCACTATTGGTTCACCATGATAGTTTACCTCAGGATATACCTTGATTTCACCTGGTACCTCTTTGGGCATAGTTGATTGAGTTGAAGTAACAGATTGAGATGGCTTACTCTTCTCCTCTGAAATTTTATTTGGTCTCTTTTCATCAGCAAATTTCTTTTCAATTTCAGTAGCAGGCTTCTCAATCTTGTTTTGAGCTTCCTCAGTAGCCTTCTTTTCTTTGGCTTTGGCTGTGACTTTAATCTTAAATCTTATTCCTTCTTTGCTTCTACAAACTTGGGATGTCCACTCATTATACAGATCAGTTTTCCATGTATATAAATTCTTATTATTCTCTTTCTCAATGTTGCATCATTGGTTGTCTTGTAGCTAGAAATTATCTTGCCCATAAAAATGCTCTTGGAGATCAGTTTGACGCCATAGAAAGAAGTTTGTAAGAGATCTATTTTCGAGTTGGGATGTTGGCTGATTGTTGGTTAAGTGAAGTAGAACGAGTTAAGTATTACTTGGATTTATCAAGGCGGGATGTTGGAGATATTTTGTTGGGTGATGATGGAGAACACTCTGGGCTTGAAACTTCTGTTCAAGGTGGGGAAAGTGCAAGGATTGCACAAAATTCGTCTCTCTTTAGTGGAGGCGCATCTGATTTTTGAGGCAGTCATGGCGACTGTGGCATAGCATGGGGGTGTTGGCGTCAAGGTTCAACGACGGGGGCTGGACTATGTTGCAGATTTGGGACAAGTGTTGGTAACACTAATCACGGTTATGTGGTATTCAGATCAGTGGTGGTTGATTTGTTTGCGGCGATTGGCGTGCATCATGGGTATATGATTCTTCTGGGAACATGTCTTGTTAAGGGAAGAGCGCTGATCTTGGGTTTTGGTTAGTCGGCTTTGGTATAGTTGGCATTGTTTAACTATGTTTAGCCAATGGTCGCTTATATGGATTCAAGTGACTTGTATGAATATGATCATGGTTGAAACATGTTCATGATTTGAGATGGATGAGTTCCTATCGGTTTGACAAGGGTAAGAAGGAAATGTCAAAGTTGAGGGATGTTCAAGTGTTGGTCGGGGACATGGTTTGTGGGATCAGATTAGTGCTAGCGATGCATCTCTACAAGGCAACAAACTTGGTAATTTTCTAGTTGGGGTCCTAAGTCAAAGTCTTCAAGGGTTGGAGGTGCTGCTGGAACTTAAGTCGGAATGATATTGGATGTGTGGGCGATGGGGCGTCTATACATAGCCATCTCAATTTTGGTGATTAAAGGGGATAAACCTTGGAGGTTAATCTAATGAACTGGTGATAGCTGATTGGGTTGGGCAGTGGCAGGAACCGTAGACGGATTTGCAGCCTGGGTTCATAGGCGTTAGTTTCGCTACTAGGGGAGAAAGACTTCTTAGAGTTATTGCTGATTGATGAGGACATCGTGTGGAAGGGTTTGTAAGACACTTAGGATGGATTTCATTTTGGTATTGAGATTTATCTGGCGGCGACACGGACTAGTCGTCAGGAAGCGACATTGATCATGCAGCGACACGGACTATCCAATTAGTTCTTACTCTCATTATATCAAGGGATTTCACCAAAATTTTAATACGTAGGGTCAAAACTAGGGGTGAACGCGGGTCGGGATGGGCGGGTTAGAGGTAATAAATCGAACCAACCCAATTAATTCGGTTTTTAAAAAATGAACCCGTTAATCAAAAGAAATATTTTCAACCCAACCCTACCCTTTATACATTGGGTCGGGTTAGATCGGGTTGGTTTGGGTTAAAACTCGAATAAAATTACTTAAATATTTTTAGGAGTAAAAATTACAAATAAATTTAATCAAAAGTTGAAGTGTACCCCATAATTTAACAATAAAAATATTATTGGATACCATACGTACCGTGTACTCTTCTTGTTTAAAGTCAATAACCATGGTGTGTTATCAGTAAATAATAATTTTATTTTGAATATATTATTTATTACAATAAATACATAAATTAAAATTTCAAATAATAATACTATAATTATAAAACCGGGTTGGGTTGGGTTTGTAAGGGTTTAAATTTTTTGAACCTTAACCCAACCCATTATATTCGGGTTGACAAAAAATTAAACCAATTAAACTTCGGGTTTTGGATAGTTCCGCTCCGTGGGCCGAAATAAGGAGCGGGTTGGGTCGGTTTTGCGGTTTGGTCGGTTTTTTGTTCACCCCTAGTCAAAACAATGTCAATGGTTGATACGATATAATTAAGAATATACTATTAAGACTCTGTTTTTTTTATTAGAATAAGTATATTATTAATACAATCATAAATAGAAAATAAATATATTGTTCTACTACTATTTAAACTCCAATTACGATACAATATTATAATACAATCATAGATAAAATATGATTAGAGATTTTACAAATTGTAAATATAAAAAGAATTAAATTGTTCTTAGTGTTATACAAACACCAAAATATGATATAATGATTTAAGATGAAATAAGATTACATATTTTACTATATATAGTTGTAACAATTCAATTTCATATCTATATATTTATCAACATTTGTATTTTTTTAAAAAAAATTACAACAAACTATAAAGAATAAAAAAATAACACAACAACATCATAAGCAACATATATATATATATAAATTAAAATGAATTTTACATTTTTTAAAAATATATACTTTTTTTAAAAAACTGTGCATCACATTGATTATAAAAGTCACTTTTAAAGTCTCTAACCTTAAGGGTGGTTTGGTAGGAGACATGTCAATGGAGCGAAAATCCAATCTGATCCGAGACCATTATAACGGATATGGATCGACCTATTAAAAATCTGATTTGGAATTCGATCTGATAAGAAATATACGATTATGAATGGAGCAAGTATGGATTTAGGCCGATCAGATCCGTTAATAACCACCTGATCCGGTTATATAATTTTAATTTTAAACGTATTATCCTCGAGTCAAGTTTCATTATTTATACTTCGTTCGGTTCGGTCTCAAGAGTCTAGTCTATTTCTATAACCCCATTTCTGTAATTCTAGTTCTTTTAGCTCTAATGCCACATAACCCAAACTCTCAATTCATATAACACTTCCATTTCACAGCATCAATTTTTATCATAGTTAGAATTAAAATACTGTACAACTCAATGGTATATTTATTTCAAACAACGAATTTTAGTTTGTAATTTATCTTTGAACTTCGTTGTATTCTACTTGTATTTTTATATTTTTCGGAATTGTCAATTTTAAATAGATTTTGTTATAAGTTAAGTTAAAAAATATATATACATAAATGGAGCGAATATCCGATCTGAAATCCGTGATCCGAACGGATCCGGATTTGGATCGACCTATAAAGGATCCGGATTTGGATCGACCGATAAAAAATCCGGAACCGATCTGATCCGAATTCGAATCCAAAAAAATAAATGAATATTAATTTATACTGATTTGATCCAAACCCGATCCATTGACAGACCTATTTGGTAGGGATAATGCTAAACAATTGAATTGGTATATTTTTAGTAAAAAAAGACATTCTCTTTTCCATTTTCCATTTTAGGTTTACTTACAATCTCCCAAACCTCATTCCCTAATTAGATTACCTTTTCAACTTTTAATTTCTTATTTTAATTTAAATATCGGATCACAAAAAGTAAATCCATATGCAAATTATTTTAAGAATTAAAAATAGTTTACTCATTAGTTTTTATAAATTAAAAATAATTTCAAATAATTTATATGTTAATTTATTACAACATCTAATGATGTTAATAAATAAATAATTACATTAGTTTATTATAATGTTAAAATATTATATTTCTATAAATATAAATATATATGACTATGTTAAGATTCCTTAATATTTGAAAAGTTACTTATTATTTGAAAATTTAAAAAATAATATATTCATGTAAATTTTCATTATTCCGCTTCCAAATCTGAACTGATTTGAACCAATCAAGTAAGGATCATTCCTTCCATTTCTAAATTTCATTTCGTTTTTCAACAAAATGCCTTCTAAAATTTTAGATAAACTCATTATTATTATGATATAAGAATTTGGTCTGAGTGTTAAGTTCGACTATCCGTCACGTAATTTATGCCATAAATATAGGAGCTTGTAATCTATTGTTCAACCCAAAAATTGAATTTCTGAGTGAGGCGATTAGTGGATTCCTGGTTAAATTTGTTTACTTGGCTACCGGTCACCCACTTCCGATCAAACTATTACTTTGTTTATTTAGTGCTAATTTTGGACTCCCCAACGAAAAATAACATTGTATACAAAGATTACTTATGCCTCCTACAATCCTACGTCAAAAATTGGAAGCTCCAAGGGTTATAAAATTTTTTATACTCGATAATAAATCAAAACTAAATATATATGATAAATTTTATTGGTACTTCCTATATTTATTTTTTGGTGCATTTCAAAAAAAATATCATAATTTTCTTTTTTATTGCAATCTTATATATTTTAAATATTTTTTGTTCGCTAATTTGGAAATATAGGCCCTAAAATGTTTAATTTTTTATGGCTAGTTCATTAGCCCAACTGTGGCGACTACGACTGCACATGGGCTGGATTGAGTCGGTTTGACCCTTTTAACGACCCAACCCATTTAGAACATGTTATAAATATTTCAACCCGTTAATCTCGAAAAAATTAAAAAAAAAACAACCCTTATGGGTTGGTTAGGGTTAGTTTGATCGGGTTATAAGAAAAATATTATGTCACAATTATATTATTAGAAGTCTCATGATGCATAACTTTTAGCATAAATATATTTAGAAGAGAAATTCAATCATGCATATAACATAACTAAAATTAAATGAACTATATAGAAAGAAAAAATTACAACTTATGGAGTCCATTACTGTCTCCGACAGTCCGGTTCCAAAATCAAAACTCAGTAGCAGACAAATACATAACACTCTAACATAAGTTGTAATTAGCTAATAGTTTTGCGTTTCTGTTCTTTATCTTTTAGTGTCAAGTAACTAATAAGAATAAAAAACAAATAAGTTGTTTCTACAAAAATGCGCAAAAAATCTCTACACTGATATCTTATAAACTTATGTCCAAGTAATATATGAGTTTAAATAACTACTTTCGTTTAAGGGAAAAAAAGTCTAGTTGAAATTGTTTGTCATGTAGCAGGAAGATAATCAAATGATCTATCTTGTAACTTATACGGTTAATATTATATACTATACATACGTTATACAACGAATACTTGGCTAACCAAATCTATATTTTAGAAGGGCAATAGTGACCAAGTGATTCAATGCATGAATTATTGGACCGTGTAGTAATTTAGACTATAATCACATAAATTAGTATATATATACATATATATATAAACCGAATTGGATTAAGGTTTTAAATATTTAAATTTTTGACCCAGCCCATTATAAACGGCCCAATCAAAAATCAACCGAATTAACCCACGGTTTTGGATGGTTCGGTTTGGTCGGCCGAATTTAGGGTTGGGTTGGGTCGGTTAAAACGGGTTGAATAACCCATGAGCATCCCTAGTCCCTCGAATACTCTATTCTAAAAAAATGATTGAAATACCCGTATGTCCAATAACAATAGTCCATTTAGCGATGGGCTATGGGATGTGAGGAGAGGAAATTGTGCCAATAATAGGTGTGACACGTATATAACTTGTGTACTGGCTCATTCATCTCTAGAATTTGGGTACCTCTGCTAAAAATAGGATCATGCAACAAAATAAAATTTTCTGCTTTTTCAAATATGTGAACTATATTTTTTTTGGCAAGTAAGGCTTATATCTTACAAAATGAGTATCTCTTCTTAAGTGAATTATATTTAATTACATCTTAAAAAACATTGTAGACAAGAAAAAATTAAACTACGATTAAGTCAAAATAACCCACCATTCCTGAAAGGAGGGAACTCAAAGAAAGATACCTTCCTGGGGCTAATAGCAAGACAAAGAGATTCGCATTAGTCAAGGGGGTTGGGGCACGAAGCGCAAACCTCTCTTTTATCTCCCCGTGAGTTGGACGGGTTGATTATTATGGTAGCCCATGTCCAGCCCCCGTACACAATACCAATGAACCTAAGGAGGTCAAACTCAGACCGAAGCATAACTGCATGTTAGGTCCTGAAGTATCGTAGAAGGGGGATTGAATACGATACTCACTAAATTAAAAAATTCTTTGAAAACCTTTACGGATGAATAATTTAGCGTTCGATTAGTGGTTTCGTGTTCTTGAGGTGAATAGTGTTTAGGATGATAAAGTAACGAACCCAAGATATTCGGGAAAATATATATTTATATATAAATCCTCGGGGGTGTTGCTACACTCCGGTAAATAAATTAACCGACTATAATTTAAGAACAACAAAATTCCTAACTACTATAAAGATTTATAAATCAAATCCTATACAATGATCTAGCTTTTTATTTATCCAAGGATTCGATTATCAGATAACGATTATAATGCCCCTATGAATATACAAGAGTTAATTCGGGCATTATAACGTTTCTCCGGTGAGAAGTTAAATGAATATTCAATGTGCCTTAGCTTCTCTGTAAATCGATGTTGTTGGTTTTTATCACCTCTTGTCTGAGAAGAAAATAAAACAAAACAACTAAATTGATTAATTCTTCTGTTGCTTAAGTGTAGACTTATATTTATCAATTAAAATATGTGGCCAATTAATAACCACACAAATCAATTGATTTGTTCAATAAAGTATTGATGAGATGACTTTGTCCCTGTGAGAGCTTTATTTTACTTGCGACTACATGGAGGTTTTTAGCACTTAGATTTTTCTTCACAAACTTTACTAGCAACCACTAGGACTTCCTAAGTTACGACCAAGCTTCTCCTAGTAAGGTTTACTTGCGACCTTGGCTTCTTGATAGAGCTAGGTTGCGACTCCAGGGTAGCTAAGTACTTGCAACCTGGACGTCCCTTGTAGTAATAGTTACTAAGTTTTTCTTCCGTAAAAGCTAATTGGCGACGTGGGAGCCCCTTGGAACTTAACTTGCGACCACCAGCATTAAGGAGAGTTAATTTCCTTGGTAAATATCATTAGTCATGACCCACACCCCCTTGTAAGGCTAAGTTGCGACCCCTGCAGCTAGGGAAATGGATTTGCCTTAGTTTCTGAGCTGAATTGCGACCTCTAGCCACTAGTATAGGCTAAGCGGAGACCCTAGCTTACCTTGGAAGCTTTAGTTGCGACCTAGGTGTTCTAGTGGTAACCACTTATACCTTAGAATATTTCTTGACTTGGAAACAATCTAAGTTGCGACCAAGGGTGTAGAAGAAGCATTCATGAGTTAGTTTCTTTTCCCATTTCTTCCCTATTGCTTCTACTAGGTCAAGACCAATTCCTGTACTTAGGTATGAGCTGTATTTCAATTTTCTTGCTCCTGCTAAGAAATAGAATGATCTCAGTGACTCCTATTACAAGGTAATGATCACTTTGACTTAGTTTCTGTAAAATGCTTTAACCCTTAAAATGTCCCGTCTTCAAGTCTTCTCTCTGAGGCTTCGTATAAACCTATATAACTTGCATATCCAGATACGAATCCTCAGTTAACAATCTTCCTAATGATAAGACTCAGATTCCTTTCACAAATCATTGACGCCTAGTGCAACTGGTCTGATTCATAGACGACTAGCTTCGATTCAGGTCTTCGTATTATATTCTTGATTACATTGTTAAGCTTGCAACAACTTCATCGCTTCGAACACTTACTGTCAATAAATAAATGTACTTTCACTGGAATCTTTTTTGGTACTTAGACAACGACTTCATTAATACTAAAATCTTGAATAATTCATTCACTGTTCTTCACTGGCGCTTTGACTTATAAATGAACTCCTTTTAGTAAGTAGAACTTCAAGACCGCAGCTTTCTTCTTTAACCTATGTCTTTTACCCTGTCTTCAATTCTTCAGATTCCTATGCTTCGACCACTGTCTTTCTTCAATCAATGTCAATACACCGAAATCTTTTGGTAGCACTTATACAATGAACCTTCAACATTTCTGAAACCCTGAAATTCTTTAACCTTTATTCTTCACTTAAGCATGAACATATTAATGAACTTCTTTCAGTGACCTGTAAACAGACTTCAAGCTTTCTTCTAATCTCATGATTCTTTATATTTTCCTAATCTTCATTTCTTCTGATTTCTTGTGTAGTCGTAGTACTATTAACCAGTCATGTTCCGGTGTTATTCTCGTGTTGAGTTATCACATAAGTGTTCATACAGCTATGCAGTCTCACCAACACTGCAAACTCACACGATCTTTTTTAAGAGATTAGGAGCATTCGGTGGAACCAGTGGTCGGATTCAACTAATCACGTTAGCCATCCAGAAGAACTGGAAACTCGAAACTAGTAAAACAAAATAGGCTCATGAGAAGAACCAGTTTTCTTTTTATTATATATCTCATCATATATGTAACGTCTGGGAAATATTATGAAATTATTTTTATCAATGAATAATTATTATGTGATTTTTATGTGAATTTTTGGGTGAATTATTTGATGATGGATAATAATATTTGGATGTCTATTTCTGATAAAATTTAGATATTTTAATTTTTAACCAGAATTAAATGTAGATAATTTTGATATTTTTTGGTAATTTTCGGATTGTTGTATGATTTTATAAGAATTTATAGAATTAATAATGATTATTTTTACATAATTATAAAATTACTTTTTAGAATCAGAAATCATCCCACTTCAACCGTTTCTGCATTTTTACAACTCGAAACTCTATCGAAAACTCTTTCCTAACCTAATCTGATAATTCTGAACGCTTTTCGTGTTTTGACTTTTTCGATCCGGATTTAAGGGGTTAATTGAATATTCTTTTATTTTATGTAAAGATTGTTTTATGACACCAAATCTTGACCCCAGATTTGGATTGTTACAAGTTGGCATCAGAGCTACAGGTTATTGGTCACTGTAATAAGAATAGGCAAGAGTAGGATAGGAGTGGTAAGCCGTACAAGATAGGAAAGACCCTAGGCATACTCATGTTAATTTGAGTTGAGGGCGAATTAGGGTTAGTAGATCCGATATGGAAATAATAAGATAGGATTGTGGAGGAAAGTGTAAGGCGAATATCGCAACGTTATAGGTATATTGAGTTCTTCGATCCTACAGTAATGAGCAGTTGACAGATCGACGGAGACTGGGTATGTTAACCTACTTTTCATGTGGTTTGAAGAAAAATGCAATTGAGTTTTGTGGGAACTTTGTGAATTTTGGTACGATTTAACTTAGAATTAGGTAGTACAACGAGCTCCACGTCGAAGGCAACCAGTTGATGGAAACTGATGAAGAACCAACGTTGCACGTTTTGAAGGCACCACCGTTGCAAGAAGATTCTTATCACATACCGGGCGCTGCGCGAGGAATGATGTCTACCTTACTAAATGTAGGTAAGACTAGCATTAAGGTGTGACCTTATCTACAGACGAAACGTCGAATCGCCTGTGTGGTTGTAAGTATAACGTCACGGACGATGACCAGAATGTTAAAGATAGTACCAGGTGCCAGCGTTGAGGTAGAATTGCGAATAAAATGATATACAACGGTAAATGAAGTTTCGTCGACTAATAAGTGCGAGCAGAATCCAAGGAAAAGTGGAAGAGGTATCAAAGTAGAGAGACCCTTATATGGGAATTCTTTTAATTAGACATTTCATTGGTAAATCATAAAAATAGCAAGTAACTTATATAGTAATGACGACCAAATATTTGATTTCCAAAACTTTAAAAGGGGATTTCGGAAAAGATTTTCTTAATCAACTTTCAGAGGATTTTTGCATGAAACGATTTTTACAATTGGGTTATCGAATTACTACTTAAGTTCTTGTTATTATAAATAAAAATGACCTAAAAGGATAATGGATCTCGACTCAGCATCGTTAGTTCGAGGGACCAAGTAGACCCACCACCAGGGAGAAAGTTTAAAAGTTTTCCGTGAAAGAAGAACATAAAATTTTGTTTAACAATATAAATAACTGAATTAACATGTTAAAACATTAATTACCCAATTCATAAGATTATTAAAATTTAGCGAGACTCATAATTGAAACGGACAGTGGATGATTGAAGATAATAAAAGAATCTTCCAGATGATTGGAGAAGAATCATATTATTATCAACAAAATTGAGACGTTGCGTGATCAATGGTTAATCTACGCGGCTTAAATGAAACTGGAAGCAATGATTATTGTTGGGAATATGTTGTGAACTTGATGATTTCATTAACAAAACACCTTAGTAGATTTAACTTAATGAAATATGTAGCACTCGACGGATGATCAAATATAGTCCCGACGGATGACTCAATACAGTCCCGACGGATGATGATTTGACATCCATCGAGTGAGAAGCTTATGTAACAATAAGTCATGTAGCACATTTCTGCAAACAACTTTGTATAGATTCTGTAGTAGCTTATGAATCATGTAGATTGCTAGTAGATGTGCATAATAGGTTTATTAAATGTAAATAGATGATGTCTTGTAATTCTGCACAAATGAAATGGAGTCAAGTGATAAATGGCTACCCGACGGATGATTAACAAAGCTACCCGACGGATGATTAACAAAACTACCCAACGGATGATCAACAAGGCTACTTGACGGATAACAAACATGTACCCGACAGATGATCAATTCAAACATCTGTTAACAGTGACAACACAATCACATGCGTCGAGTGTTTGCAAAAGGAATGTGGCAGCCTATTCAGCTGGGTTTTTTAGAACAAAGAAGCATTGCCATTTCCATGCTATTATGAAGATATTCAAAGATGCTGGAATAGAGTAGTGAAGCAGCATAGTATTAGACTTGATAGGTTTTATTTTATTATATTGTCTTATTATTGTGTAATCTTGGTGATATATAAACCAAGAGTAGCAAGTAGAACAACAACAAGACTAAGCAAATACATTTTCATAGAAACAATTGTAAGCTGTATCTTGTAGCATTCCTCTGCAAGTTTAGTTGTTCATATTTGTAAGCAGTTGTGAGCTATTCAAGATTCACAGGGTTCTCTTGATATATATATATCTGGTGGATACATTCAAATCCACCAGAAATTTTTAAAGACTTGTGTTTTTATTACTTTGTGTTTTGATTCATCTTAACTTGTCATTCCGCACTTTGCAAATCAAAACACTTACATATATATTTTGAGTTAGAACATTTTATAATTCAAAAAAAGTTTCAAGAATTCCATTCAACCCCCCTTCTGTAATTTTTGTTGCATTGTTTGGGACTAACAATTGGTATCAGAGCAAGCTCTTAAAGCACAAAGAGTTTAAAGATCACAATGAACAGCAAGATGAACAAGAAGGATGTTGGAGTCAAGATTCCTTTTCTGGACAAAGATAATTACCATCACTGGAAGGTAAAGATGCATCTTCATTTACTTTCTCAAGATGAGGCCTATGTGGATTGCATAGAGAGAGGTCCTCATGTACCAATGAGAGCTGCAACTGGAAATGAGCCATCAGTTCCCAAGCCAAGGCATGAATGGTCAGATCCTGATATTGAACAAGTCAGGAAAGACAAGAAGGCCATGAATATTTTATTCAATGGAGTTGATGGTGACATGTTTGACAATATTATAAATTGCAAGACATCCAAGGAGGTTTGGGACACCATTCAATAATCTGTGATGGCACTGAACAAGTTAGAGAAAACAAGATGAAGCTGCTAATTCAGCAATATGAGCATTTTCATTATGAAGAAGGTGAAACTCTCACTGATATCTTTAGTAGATTTCAAAAGCTACTAAATGCTCTAAAGCTGCATGGAAGAGTCTACCAAACCAAAGATTCTAACCTCAAGTTTCTGAGATCCCTTCCAAAAGAATGGAAACCAATGACAGTCTCCTTGAGAAATTTACAAGAATACAAGGAGTTTACACTAGAGAGACTGTATGGCATTCTAAAGACTTATGAGCTTGAAATAGAGCAAGATGAAAGAATGGAGAAAGGGAGAAAGAAAGGATGGTCCATTGCACTGGTTGCTGAGTTAGAGAAAGAGAAGGAGATGAAGATAGAAGTTGTTGAGTCTACTTCAAAGGTCTGTGAAAACAAGGGCAAGGGGCTGGTAGCAGAAAGTGAAGATTCTTTGAGCCAAGATGATATGGATGATATTGATGAACATCTTGCATTTCTTTCCAGAAGATTTTCTAAGCTCAAGTTCAAAAAGAACTTTGGAGCAGCTAAGCCAAGTAGAAACATGATGGATAAATCAAAATTCAAATATTTCAAATGTGGATTGGCAGGGCACTTTGCCAGTTAGTGTAGAAAGTCAGATTTCAGCAAGAAGAAGTTTGAGCCTGTGGATTATAAACAGAAATATTTTGAGTTGATCAAACAAAAGGAAAGGGCTTTCATTACACAAGAAAAAGACTGGGCAGCAGATGGTCTGGATGAGGATGAAGATGTCAGCTATGTCAATCTAGCCCTAATGGCCAAGTCTGATGAAACAGAGATAAGCTCTTCAAGTAATCAGGTAATCACCACTAACCTTGCACATTTATCTAAAGCTGAGTGTAATGATGCAATAAATGACATGTCTACAGAATTATATCACTTGCGTGTTACACTTAAGTCCTTCACTAAGGAAAATGCTAAAATCAAAGAAAATAATCTATTTTTAAGTGAGAGGAATAATGTGCTAGAGTCTCAGTTTATTGAATTTGAAAAATTGAGAATAGAATGTAAGATTGCTAAGGAGGAATTAACTGAGTCCTTGAAGAAAGAAGAAATTTTGAAGAAGCAGCTTGATCATGAACATGAGGTGATTAAGGCATGGAAATCATCTAGAGATGTCCATGCTCAAATCACCAAAGTTAAAGGTATTGAGTCCTTTTGTGATGCAGCCTGGAAAAAGAGTAAAGAGAAGCTGGAGTCCAATTTGGTTGAAGGATTGCTAACAGATGTAGACTCGACAGATGATGAGAGTCATCCATCGGATAATCAAAAAGGTTATCCGTCGAGTGACATAAATCATCATCCGTCGGCTGTGAACAAACCTGTAAGCAAAGCCAAACTTGCCAAGCTAAATGAAAAATATGGATCAGTTTCTAAAAACTTTATTTCAGGAGAATCTAGTCAAGTGAAGAAGGAGAAGAAAGTGAATGTTGGTCATCTGTCCATCAAGCAATTGAATGACAGATTAGAAAAGATTGAGGTTAAAACAGAGGCTGAAAAGAAAAACAATAGAAATGGGAAAGTAGGGATTAACAAACATAGCAACTACACACCTGATAAATATGCTCCTAGAAAAATCTGTGTTAAGTGTGGTAGTGCTAATCATTTGTCTGTTAATTGCAAACTTGCCATGCCTACTCCTATGTTTGTACCCTCTCCTTTTCCCAACATGAATGCCATGCCTTCTGTGCGTATGAATGCTATGTATGCACAGAATATGCATGCACAATTTGCTAATATGCCATTTGCACCTAATCCTTATTATGCTGCATTTAGTATGCCTCAAATGCCATTTAGCATGCCCTACTGGAATAACATACTTGCTAATAGCATGCCATTTCCTGTTAATCAAAATGTGCATGACAATTCTGTTTTAATGAATGGTTTCAAAGTTCCAACTCAGATGACTAAGGATGAATCTGATATCCCCAAGTCAAATGAGATCAAACCTAAGAAACAAAATAAGAAAGCTAACAAGGCAGGACCCAAGGAAACTTGGGTACCAAAATCAACTTGATTTGGTTTTGATGTGTGCAGGGAAACAGAAAGAATCTATGGTACTTGGATAATGGTTGTTCAAGACACATGACTGGAGATTCTACCCTGCTCACAGAGTTGAAGGAGAGAGCTGGCCCAAGTATTACTTTTGGAGATGACAGCAAGGGTTATACTGTGGGATATGGCTTGATTTCAAAAGACAATGTCATCATTGAGGAGGTTGCCTTAATGGATGGTCTCAAGCACAATTTGTTGAGTATCAGCCAGCTTTGTGATAAAGGCAATTCAGTAACCTTCACTACAGAAGCCTGTGTTGTGATAAATAAGAGGAGCAACAAAGTGGTTCTCACTGGAGTGAGAAAAGGAAATGTGTACCTAGCTGACTTCAACTCATCAAATACAGAATCCATTACTTGTCTTCTCAGTAAAGCAAGTCAAGAGGAAAGTTGGCTATGGCACAAGAAGCTATCCCATCTAAACTTCAAGACTATGAATGAACTTGTAGAGAAAGAACTGGTTAGAGGCTTTCCTTAAGTGGAGTTTTCTAAGGATGGACTGATGCTTGCCAAAAGGGAAAGCAAATTAAAGCATCATTTAGAAAGAAGCTTGATTCAACAATTGAAGAACCTTTGCAACTGCTACACATGGATTTGTTTGGACCAGTCAATATTTTGTCCATCTCAAGGAAGAGATTTTTCCTAGTAATTGTAGATGATTTCTCAAAGTTCTCTTAGACATTCTTCCTAAAGTCCAAAGATGAGGCTAGTGAAATTATCATCAATCACATAAGGCAAGTCAACAATCATCCTGATATCAAAGTTAGAAGAATCAGGAGTGGCAATGGAATTGAGTTCAAGAATTCTGTCATGAGAGTATTTTATGAAGAGAATGGGATTATGCATGAGTTTTCAGCAACAAGACCTCCACAACAAAATGGAATAGTAAAAAGAAAGAACAGATCACTTATTGAAGTTGCAAGGACAATGCTTGAAGAATCAAAGTTGCCAACATACTTCTGGGCTAAAGCTGTAAATACTGCATGTTATACTCAGAATATTTCTTTGGTTAATCAAGCAAAATGCATGACTCCCTACCAATTGTTCAAGAACAAGAAGCCAACTCTAAATTTTCTTCATGCCTTTGGCTGCAAATGTTATATCTTGAGAAATCAAACTGATCAAAATGAGAAGTTTGATGCTAAAGCAAATGAAGGAATTTTTGTTGAATATGCTGTTGGTAAAGCATACAGAGTCTACAATCTGAGAACCAACATTGTTATGGAATCAATACATGTTGTGTTTGATGATAAAAAGATTGAAGGACTGCAAGATGGAGATTACCATGAGAGCCTCAAATTTGACAATGTGGAGATGGTTAGTGATGACAGTGATGATGAAAGTGATCAAGAAACTACAACTAAGGACTGTGCAGAAAAATCTACAACTAATGAAGCTAATAACTCAACATCCATCGAGTTACAAAATGCTTCATCCGTCGGGAGACAATCTGCATCATCCATCGAGAGACAATCAGCCTCATCCGTCGGAACTCAAAATTCACCATTCGTCGAGTCATCAAAAGAAGCTGAAAGTCAAAATAGATCACTTACAGAAAGTTCCCCTCTCTCAAATCATAGATTCACAAACTCAGGGGGGTTTCCAATAATCAAAACTTAATCACACATCAAGGCAACAATAAGGCCTCTTCATCTAGAGCTAATCTACCTCAACAAAGAAAATGGAAAAAGGATCTCCCATTTGAGCTCATCATTGGTGATGTATCTTCTAGAGTTCAAAAAAGGAGAGAAACTCAAGAAGAATGTCTATATAGCAGCTTCCTCTCTAAGGAAGAACCAAAGAAGGTTGAAGAAGCTTTGTTGGATCCTAATTCGATTTTAGCTATGCAGGAGGAGCTAAACCAATTTGAAAGGAACAATGTTTGGAAGCTGGTAGCCAAGCCTAAACGGAAGAATCCTATAGACACCAAATGGGTATTCAGAAACAAGATGGATGAAAATGGCATAGTAGTCAGGAACAAAGCTAGATTGGTTGCTAAGGGCTATTGTCAACAAGAAGGAATAGATTTTGATGAAACCTTTGCTCCTGTTGCAAGACTTGAAGCCATCAGAATCTTCTTAGCCTATGCAGCCCATGCCAATTTCAAGGTTTATTAAATGGATGTCAAGAGTGCTTTTCTAAATGGAGATTTAGAGGATGAAGTATATGTCAGTCAGCCTCCTGGTTTTGAAGATCCAAATCTACCTGATCATGTATACTATCTTTTGAAAGCACTCTATGGATTGAAGCAATCACCTAGAGCCTGGTATGACACTTTGTCAAAGTTTCTTTTAGAGAATCACTTCACTAGAGGTACTGTAGACAAAACTTTATTCTTTAGAAATGTTAATGGCTCTAGCATACTTGTTCAAATTTATGTAGATGACATTATTTTTGGCTCTACAGATGAAAAAGTTTGCAAAAAGGTTGTCAAATTGATGCAAAGTAAGTATGAAACGAGCATGATGGGAGAACTAACTTACTTTCTTGGTTTACAAGTTAAGCAAGTTAGTGATGGAATATTCATTAGTCAAACTAAATACATTTATGATCTTTTAAAGAAGTCTGAGCGAATGGATTGCACATCTGCAAAAACTCCCATGGCCACTGCAACTAAGCTTGAATTAAATACTACTGAAAAGTCTGTGGATATTTCAAGTTATAGGGGCCTGGTTGGTTCACTTCTGTACTTAACAGCTAGTAGGCCAGATATAATGTTTGCTACTTGTCTTTGTGCTAGATTTCAGGCTGATCCTAGAGAATCTCATTTAGTATCTATTAAAAGGATTTTCAGATATCTCAAGGGAACACCAAAACTTGGCATTTGGTACCCTAGAGATTCTGGTTTTGATCTAACTGGTTATTCAGATGCAAATTATGCAGGTTGTAGAATTAATAGAAAAAGTACAACAGGAACCCGTCAGTTTCTAGGAAACAAGCTTGTGTCTTGGTTCAGTAAAAAGCAAAATTCAGTTTCTACTTCTACAGCTGAAGCTGAATATATTGCTGTAGGCAGTTGCCGTGCACAGATTTTTTGGATGAAAAACCAATTGCTAGACTATGGTCTGTAAGTGGAAAGAATTTCTATTTTCTGTGATAACACAAGTGCAATTGCCATCATTGAAAATCCAGTACAGCATTCAAGAACAAAGCACAAAGACATCAAGTACCACTTCATAAGGGAACATATAATGAATAGTACTGTGGAACTAAATTTTGTTCAAAGTGAAAAACAGCTTGCAGATATATTTACCAAGCCACTGGATGAATCCACCTTTTCAAGGTTGGTAAGTGAGCTAGGTATGTTTAATTACTCTTGATTCTTTTCAGATAATTTGCAAGTTGTAATGTAGCCAAAATTTTAATTAATTTTTTAGTGTTGGATGAAATTTTGGCTAAGTCAAAATTTACATCCCGACGGATGATCATTATCCATCGAGTTTGATCATCCGTCGGATACAATTTGTTAATAAAATCAATTATCTTTCTAGAATATTTTATAACTCGACGGATAACTGTTTATCCTCATCCGTCGAATTATCTAAATCCTAGCCGTTAATTTTCTGAACATTATCCATCGAGTATACTTACAGTTTGTAAGCATAACACGACGGATAAGTGATGGAATTTTTACAGTTTATTTTTAAACGGCTATTTTGGGCAATTTTTATTGGTCACTTTATTTTTCTTTATTACTTTTGTCAGTTTATTTTTGAGATAGTATAAAAGCTAAATTCATTTTCATTACTTTTCTTTTATCATTCTCAATTCATCTGCTCTAACTTCTTTCTTTCTCAAAAGCAATTACCCTCTCTCTCTGCAAGTTTTACTTTCTAACAATGGCACCAGTCGTCAAAATCATGTCTCAAACTGGCTTTATCTATGAGAAGAACAATTTCACGTCTCTAGTGAACAAGGGGATTCAACAGTCTGGCAACTACCACAAAATGATGGATTTTGTGAAGAACTGCAAACTCAACTATGCCATGCTGAAATCACCCACCATTTACTGTGAGGTTGTTGAAGAAATGTGGACAACTACAATGTACAACTCAACCGACAAGACCATCACTTTCACGATTAAAGGTAAGGAATTATGTGTTAATAGTGATATTGTTAAAGCATGCTTCAAGTTTCCTGATAATACTGTAACTTCTCCACACACAGACACTGACATTGTTAATATGCTTAATTCTATGGGCTATGCACTCTCTACTTCTAAATTAAATGAAATTAGGAGGTTGGGTCTTAGGAAGAAATGGAGTTATCTGTGTGATGTAGTTACTAAAGTATTTTCTGGTAAAATTAGAAATTTTGATTCAGTTAATATCTCCATGCTCAACATGCTTTACATGCTAGTAACTGATAAATTCTTCAACTTTGGTGATCTAGTCTTATTTGAGTTGGGGTTTAAGTTAGGGCAGCTTAATAAGAGGGGTAAGAATGTTTATTATGCTAGATTTTTTATGATGCTGTCTAACCACCTCTTTGAGGACATTGTGCTTGAGAACTTAACCAACAAGTTAGATTGTTGGGTTCAAGAAAGAAGAATTATTGCCGATTTAAACAGATCAAACCACCACAAAGAGGTGCCACTCTTCTACTTTCCAGTAATGGAGACACCTCAGGTAAGTGAGGTAATTTCAACAGTCTCTACTCTTCCAACCTCAAACACTTATTTGCCTTCTAGTATAACAGTGGCATCTGCGTCAATGACCAGACAGATGCCTACCCAAGCTACCAAATCCAAAGTTTCAAAACCAAAAACAAAGAAAGCCCCCTCTGGTGTCTCTCAAAAGATGCCAGTTGAAAAATCCACTAAACACAAAGAAGGGAGTATGAAGGTGGGAAAGACAGGTGAGGGACAGGGTGAAAATCAAGGAAGCCCTAAGGATAAGGTTGGGGAGGTGAGTGTTTCCTAGCCTAGCCACATTGTAGTTTCTCAACAAACTACAGTGCTTAATAAGGACATTAACTCATTACTGGTTTCATCCTCCCAAAAGGATCTTACCATTGAAACAAGCTCTCAGCCAAGAGCACAGGCCAAAAGGGGTAGGGATACAAGTTCACCACAAACCTACACAAGAAATAAGAAATTCAAAACCCTTGGGGATGCACAGGGTACACACACAGTGCAAACTGGAGCTAAAGACCCAGTCACTGCACCATCTCAAAGTCAATTTGATGTGGCTCCAATAAATATGGAGTCACAGCCAAAATCTGTACAAACTGAAACACCTCAAACACCAAATTCTCCCACACAATATTTGGATGTTGACATGATTCAAACATCACACCCATATTCTCCATCTTTAACTCTGTTGGAGAAGCCAAAAATCCATGCAAGTGAGCATCATCTTCTAGATGATTTGTTGGCTCACTTGTCATTTCTTTTTTAGACTGTTGAGACATCTATGCCAAAATTTTCATCAATCTACACAGAGTCCATAAAAGTCTCCACTCCAAACTCATTCATTTCTACTCACTCGATGGATATTGTTCATCCGTCGAGTAGTCATTGTATCCTGACGGATGTGCCTAACAGCAGTCATCCGTCGCATAGCCAAATTACTACCCCGGTGGATATTTCTCATCCGTCGGGTGTCTCTGCACAACTCGAAAGTTCATCTATAGTCACAAGTGCAGATTACTTAGTAATTGTGCAATCACTATTAGGATTGAGGGAAGGTACTGACTTGAGTGAGAGTCTGGGTTGCTCCCAGGAAAAAGGAGAGAAAAAAAGTGATCCAATGCAGTCCATTTCTTCAGGATTGGAAAAAGTAAGTTGAGGAGTCCCACCTTAGATGGTGAAGGTGAGGGTGTGAGGGTGGGGAGCCAAGGTGAGACCTTGATGCAAGAAAAGAGAGATCATGAGAGAAATGCAGGTACATGAGTGATAAGGATGGAAACCATTGCAAGTGAGTCAATGAATGTCAATGATGCAGAAAGGAAAAGGCTATTTCAGCAAGAATATTAAGCTGTTATAGATTCTATTTCCCTAGATGTTGAGACATTTACTCACCCTGTTACAGCTTACCAAACTCTAGCTGTACAGGGAAATGAGGAGGATGAAAGATTGTTAAACTTGGTGCATACTACACAATCTTTACAGAGAGCAAAAGATGCAATCACTGCTATGCCTTCTAACATTGGCAGTGATTTTGAACTGGATGAAAATTCTTTTGGGGGTGCTGGTGGGGATGATGAGGAAGAAAGCATGAGCATAGTGGGAGATGCAGATGTTCCTTCCTGGATGCTAACAAAAGAATGTTCATACTCACATCTCCAATCAACACTATTCAAGATAATTCATGACACCCAAACAGTCATTCAGGCATCTTCTAATGCCAGCACAAAGAAGCTACTTACAGCACACCTTGAAGCACTCCAGCTGTATAAAATTCAAGCTCTCCAACACAGTCAGAGTGTGGATGAAATCAAGCAAGAAATTTTTAAAGTAAAACAAGATGTCATAGCAAGGATGGATGCTAAGGAAGGAGGCTGATCTCAATAGGAAAGTTGAAGCCATGGATTCAAGATTATCTGCTGTAGAGAAGTCAATGGCCAAGATACTTACCAATCAAGAAACTCAGACTGCTCTACTCCAACAGTTGGTGGCTGCTCAACTCCCTCTCACACAACTTGATGATAACAAAAAGGGGGAGAAAGGCTCAAGTGAGGGGGAGAAACAGTTCAACATTCAAGTTAGCAAAGTAATTATGCCTACAATTGCTTTCACAAAGCCACCAGCTAAAGATAGCATTGATCTGATAAATAAAGCAGGAGCCACTTTGAGAGCAGCTGAGAAGAAGCAGTTTAGTCTAATAAACTGGGAGAAGATTGATGAGGATATTTAAAAGAAGTTTGGTCTAGCAAATAAGACAGAAAAAGCAGCCATTCATCACTCTCAAGTCAGGCAAATTTCTGTGAATGATATGAGCATGAACAATCTGGAAAGAGGCCAGACATCCTGCATCAAATCTCCAAAGGCAGATCTAATCATGAAGCCAAAGGTGAACTATCCAAAATCTTTACTAAAGAATCCTTTGGACACAGTGTATGAGACACCAAAGCCTGATGAGAAGAAACTGTTGTCAATATCTATTGCATTCTACAAGGATGCAGCTGATTCAGCATTGAAAAGGAGAATTGCCAAGGTTTTCAGAAATGGTAAGGAAATTTGTGTGGTGGCTGGACACCCTCAATTTGCTGAAGCAAAAAGGGAAGAAAAGGAAAGATTGAAGAAAGAAAAGAAGCAAGCTGCTCTAGATGCTAAAAAGCTCAAACAAAAAAAGGAGCAAGCTGCTATCTTGGCCAAGTTACAAGCTGTGAAGCCTACACAACAAATTCCTGAACAATTATCTGAAACCACCGGATCTAAGGATCTGAAAATGCAAGAAGAATCACAACAGAGAAAAAGGTTTAGATACAAACTTCATGCCAAGAGAAAAGTGGACTTTGATGTAAAGGAATTGGAAGATCAGTTTCCCAAAAAGTCTACTTCTACAACAACTCAAACATCCATGCCCTCTGTGGCACATGAAGAATTCAAGGTAGATCCATCCAAGAATTTCCATGGTGAACCTATCATTCCAAAGGATGAGCCAATAAACTGGGATAGTCTACCAATTCCTGAACTCAATCTACCTCACTTCATGAAGCCAAAGAAGACAAAGACCAGAGCAGACAAGAAAGTGAAGCCCTTAACTCTCAGATCCAAGTCCCTAACCAAAGCTCAAACCAAAGTCAACAAGGGAGATATCATGTACATCTGTGACATCAAGGAATTCTCAGATCTAAACCTCTATCTAGATGAACTGGAAGAAGTTAGAGGAATTGATGCTTACAGGAATCTACCTGAAAGGTTAGTATTCAAGTACAAGGGAGGAAAATGGATACAATGGCTACTTCATAGGATTCTTCAAGAGAGCCAATCTGTGCTGATAAAAATTTATTCATCCTTCAAGAAGAACTTTGGATTCAATGTGACAACTAGAAGACTAGTTCTAAAGAAGATTGAAGAACTGAGGAGTATTAGAGCCAAAGATGCACTCCCAAAGACTCTAACTATTCCTTACACTGGAAGTAGAGTACATCTAAGGCCCTACTGGCTGATGGAATTCATGGATGATAAGGGAGTTAGAAGATTCTTCAGATTAGAGGACCAGTTTAGCATCTCTAGCAATGAGACTCTTCTGGAAATGGAAGGAATCCTAAATCTCTCAGAATCTGATGAACTTGAGTTCCACAGACAGCTCCAAAATCAGATAGAAGAAAACAACAGGAAGCTTGGGAAGAGATCCAGATCATCAAGGAAATAGATCAATCTGCTCAGACTAATAGGGGCACCTTGAAAAAGACTGTGAGCAAAATCTTTGTACACTTTGCCTTGTAAATTTTTCAAGTGATTATTGCAGCATTTTATAGTTTTATCTACTACCATTTAAATTTGTATTTTTAGGGTGTTTTGTTATCATCAAGTTTCTCTTAATTTATGACTACAATTCCAGTAGGCATAAATTGGGGGAGATTGTTGGGAATATGTTATGAACTTGATGATTTCATTAACAAAATACCTTAGTAGATTTAACTTAGTGAAATATGTAGCACTCGACGGATGATCAAATATAGTCCCGACGGATGACTCAATACAGTCTCGACGGATGATGATTTGACATCCATCGAGTGAGAAGCTTATGTAACAATAAGTCATGTAGCACATTTCTGCAAACAACTTTGTATAGATTCTGTAGTAGCTTATGAATCATGTAGACTGCTAGTAGATGTACATAATAGGTTGATTAAATGTAAATAGATGATGTCTTGTAATTCTGCACAAATGAAATGGAGTCAAGTGATAAATGACTACCCGACGGATGATTAACAAAGCTACCCGACGGATGATTAACAAAGCTACCCGACGGATGATCAACAAGGCTACCCGACGGATAACAAATATGTACCCGACAGATGATCAATTCAAACATCTGTTGACAGTGACAACACAGTCACATGTGTCGAGTGTTTGCAAAAGGAATGTGGCAGCCTATTCAGCTGGGTCTTTGAGAACAATGAAGCATTGCCATTTCCATGCTATTATGAAGATATTCAAAGATGCTGGAATAGAGTAGTGAAGTAACATAGTATAAGACTTGATAGGTTTTGTTTTATTATCTTATCTTATTATTGTGTAATCTTGGTGATATATAAACTAAGAGTAGCAAGTAGAACAACAACAAGACTAAGCAAATACATTTTCAGAGAAACAATTGTACGCTGTATCCTGTAGCATTTATCTGCAAGTTTAGTTGTTCATATTTGTAAGCAGCTGTGAGCTACTCAAGCTTCACAGGGTTCTCTTGATATATATATATATATATATATATATCTGGTGGATACATTCAAATCCACCAGAAAGTTTTAAAGACTTGTGTTTTTATTACTTTGTGTTTTGATTCATCTTAACTTGTCATTCCGCACTTTGCAAATCAAAACACTTACATATATATTTTGAGTTAGAACATTTTATAATTCAGAAAAAGTTTCAAGAATTCCATTCAACCCCCCTTCTGTAATTCTTGTGGCATTTTTAGGGACTAACAATTATAAAATTTGTAAGGACGCGATATGATCGAATTATTAAAGCTTTGAATATGGAGGCATTTCCAGACGACATTTCGAAGTTATAATGTGACCTAAACGGTGAACTCTCATTCGAATGGTTCCTGAAGGCATACGTAAGTGAAGTGTGGAAGGTGATCAACACTGACATTCTTTCTTCTAATACGATAACATATGTTCTTCTGGATTCTTGAGTACGTATGAGTTTCTTTTGTGGATAAATCATATGAGGCAAAAATGAAAGAAAATTTATTGTATTCCTTCTGAATTTTTTCTCTTCTCAAATTCTTGATTCCTTATTGAGACAAACAGTGTTGTGATATGACGCTTTGTCAAAATGACGAAGAGTCGGGTGGGATGCCACCTAATCATGTACTGTATGCCATATAGTATGAAAGACAGGCCATCTTGAGTACGAATATGGTTATCTCATTCTTCACTCATTCTTCCTCCTCCAATTCACTGATTTACAGATTCTCCCAATTGTTTCTTGCATTGTTATTCCTCATTCAGTTTTCAATCAAAATCATATTCACAAACTCTCCTCTTGCGTTGAGTCTGTTCTCTGATGATTACAAAAGAAATGGAATAGTCCCGTGTGACAGGTAGAATTACGTGTCGAAGGAGGATATGATTGCAAGCCGATAATTGGTGAACATTTACGAGCAAGGAAGAATGGATACACCGACAATGCGGTCGTGGCAAATATATCAAATCAGATAGTTGTTCGAGTTACGAGATTCTCATCAGTATGGTAGATTGCGTTAACGCGATGCACTGAAAATTTGAAGATTTCAACAAGAAATGAATTGTTGGTAAACCATAATAAATAAATTAATTATAAAATTAAGGAAGTAAAGTTGTGTGCGTCAGACATAGTAAATGAGTGTCGGGACGATAATCGAATATCAAGGGAATTCTGAACAATGACTCAGACAGACAATTAATATGTGAAGCATCCCTTCGTCGCGGGAAGATATTTGTTGTGAAGATTCAAGATAAAAGGAATCTTAATTGAAATCAAATGTTGAACGTGTTCTTCAAGGAACTGTGAGGCTCTCCAATTTGAGTAAATAAGTTATGATGAATTGGATACCTATAATGAGACCAATTACAGAAGTGCGATACGGGAACATAAGTAGAGATGAAGCAATGGTGACTCGACGGTGAAACCTTTTAACAAATAATGATATAACGATTAAGTTTCCACCAGATTGTGACAATAATAATGAAAACCATGCGTAATTATTAAAAGATAAACATATTAGTTAATGAAGTTAAGTGTTTATCGTCAACAATAGATGATTGGTGTGACTAATTGAAGGATGCGGTATAATTCTTAAAAGTAACTATACACAATTAGTAATGGCAAGAAATGAGTTAAAAGACTCGCGAAATAAAATTTTTGAGAAACAACGAGATAAATTTTAAGTTCAATAATAACAATTCGTAATATTCTGGAAGAACTGAAAAAGGTATGATTATATTAATCATTGTTGGTGTAAGACCCAATTCTAATTAAAAAGATATATGATATGCCAGTCAGATGCTGATCAAAATGATATAATGTGAATTGTGATAAATTAATGATTTAGGTTGATGAAAGTGGGTGGATATGATTGTGGATGTTTTGGTTGATTGATGGTGTCGGCTTGACTCCGACTGGTAGTCAACCGTGTAGGGGAAGTGCTGCCCAAATTTTTAGAAATTACCCTACATTTAAGAATAAAAAAGTATATTGTCGTTCTCGTCAGTACTCCAAATGATTGCGATCTCGGTTTTTGAGAAAGAATGTTATGATCAAATTGACTTTATATAATTGGTCTTTGATTTCGGTTAGCTAATCAGCACTTGCTTTAATTGATCAGTTAAAAGAATTAATTGATTAACTTTACCAACTGATGGTCAGTTAAATGGGGATAAATTCCAACTAGATTAAGTCAAATTCTGACATGATTTTCAGATCCAAAATCAAAGCAATGAGCAATTTGGAGTAAGTAATGACATTAGCAGAAAGTGGAAATTTAGTAAAAGTAGCATGATGTTACTGCAAGCCTGTGCAAGGTTTTATCTAGATGAATACGCCCTTTTCGATAAACAAGAGGAACAGAAAGTTATTGGTACATGCTAGTAAGAAGAATATTTTTAAGAACTGAAGGTTCAAGATAAAACAAAGAGATTCTATCATCTGTAATAGCGTTCCAGAAAGAACTTGGATGTATACCCATATCGAAGGACGATTTAATGGAAGCCACTGTAAATTAGTGGAGAGAACGTTTGCAGGAACTGAAGATCCAAGATAGAGCAAAGAAATTGTTAGGAATATGTGTATTAGTTTGATGATAAGTTAAACAAAACCCTTAAGTAGAAATCTAGTGTTTGTAGCCTCAACGGATAAGACCATCTTGGCTATCCGTTGAAGGAGTAGCTTTACTTAGCAATAAGTTTAGTATTGTAGCACATTTCATTCTCTGGATTCAAGTTGTAATTCTTAGATGTTATAGGAAATTATCAGTCATGTTGACTACTAGTGGATATGCAAATAGGAGGGCTAATTGTAAATATTTCATGCCTTGTAATTTTGTATAAGTGAAGAAGTATCAACGGATATTGAAGACCTTCAACGGATAAGAAACAAAGCTTCAACGGATGTCTCTAATGCTTCAACGGATAATATCCATCAACGGATAAGTGCTTCAACGGATAAAGACTTCAACTGATAATGCATCAACGGATAAATCTTCAACGGATAAAGCCTCAACGGATAAGGCATCAACGGATGAAAGCTTCAACGGATGCTTAGTTCATTAGCAGTTGATAGTGACAATTCACAAGCTGACAGAGGCACATGGGTTGACAGAGACAAACTGGAATGTGGAAGCCTCTAGGAGGAATCAAGAAAATGCAGCATTTCCATTCTGATGCAAACAAGGAAGTATTCAAAGATCTACAGCCAAGCCTAAATTGCATTTGATAGAGAAATGAAGAAGAAACATGTGAAGAATCTTTTTAATTGTATTTTACAGTTTTGTCTTCACTTGTAAACTTGGTGATATATACACCAAGTAGCAGCTAGTAATTAGATAAGAATTTTCCTGAGCTGTTTAGAAATATCCAGAGAGAAAATCATCTAGTTTGTACTAGGAAGCAGCTGTGATTTAATTCTTTGAATCACAGATTTTCTGAAATAACACATCTCTGGTGGAACAACAAATCCACCAGAAAAGTTTTTTAAATTCTTTGTGTTCTTTACATTTGTGTTTGAATATATATCTGTCTGTATTAGCTTCAAGCAATTCACACACTTGTTCTCAAAAACACTTAGCCTTAAAAACTGCTCAAAACTTGAAAAAGTTTTGAGATTTACATTCAACCCCCCCTTCTGTAAATCTCATTGTTAGTCCACTGGGAATAACAATTGGTATCAGAGCAAGCTCTTAACATAAAAAGAGTTTAAAGATCTATTCTGCTAACATCATGAGTAAGAAGGATATTGGTGTAAAGATTCCAATCCTGGAAAGAGATAACTATCATCACTGGAAGGTGAAGATGCATTTACATCTTCTCTCTCAAGATGAAAGCTACATCAACGGCATTGAAAATGGTCCTCACATCCCACACAAGGTGGCAACAGCTGCTACTGCAACAGTTGCTGTTGGACAGTCTATTCCCAAGCCAAAGGCAGAATGGACTGTTGAAGATATTGAAGAGGTCCACAAGGACAAGAAAGCCATGAACATTCTGTTTAATGGCCTAGATCAAGATATGTTTGACAATGTCATCAATAGCTAAACTGCTAAGGAAATTTGGGATACTGTGCAACTTATCTGTGAAGGCACTGAGCAAGTTAGAGAAAACAAAATGCAGCTTCTCATTCAACAATATGAATATTTTCACTTTGAAGAAGGAGAATCATTGAATGATACCTTCAACAGATTTCAGAAACTGTTGAATGGATTGAAGCTGTATGGGAGAATTTACCAAGTCAAGGACTCCAATTTAAAATTTCTAAGGTCTCTACCAAAGGAATGGAAGCCTATGACTGTTTCTCTAAGAAATTCTCAAGATTATAAGGACTTCACACTTGAAAGATTATATGGAATTTTGAAGACATATGAACTTGAGATAGAGCAAGATCAGCTGTTGGAAAAGGGAAAGAGAAAAGGAGGATCAGTTGCACTTATAGCTGACAGTGAGAAGGTTGAAGCCAGGAATGAGGAAAAGACAATGCCAAGTCTCAAAATTGGCACAAGCAAATCAGAATCAAGCAAGGGTAAAGAGCAAGTTGTTGAGGATGAAGACAATTCCAGTCAGGATGACTCTAATGATATTGATGAACATCTGGATTTTCTGTCCAGGAGTTTTGCAAAGATGAAGTTCAGGAAAAATACAAAATTCACTAAGCCAAACAAAAACATGGTGGACAAATCAAAGTTCAAATGTTACAACTGTGGCATTAGTGGACACTTTGCAAGTGAGTGTAGGAAGCCAACCTCTGATAAAAAGAAATTTGAGCAAGTTGATTACAAAAAGAAGTATTTTGATTTGCTCAAACAAAAGGAAAGAGCTTTTCTCACTCAAGATGATTGGGCAGCAGATGGGGTCAATGAAGATGATGATATGGAATATGTCAACCTAGCCCTGATGGCTAATTCTGATAAAAATGAAACTAGTTCATCAAGCAACCAGGTAATTACTACTGATCTCTCTCATCTTTCTAAACATGAATGCAATGAAGCCATAAATGATATGTCCAATGAATTATATCATTTGTGTGTTTCCCTTAAATCACTAGCTAAAGAAAACACTAGGATCAAAGAGAATAATGTGTTTTTAAGTGATAGAAATGCTGTGTTAGAGAATCAGGTAATTGAGCTTGAAAAGATTAAACTTAAATGCTTGACTGTTGAAAGTGAACTAGAAGAAGCTGTTAAGAAAGTATAAATTCTTTCTAAACATTTAGAAAGTGAGCAAGAGGTAATCAAGGCCTGGAAAACATCTAGGGATGTTAGCGTTCAGATTGCCAAGGTTCAGGGAATTGAATCATTCTGTGAGGATGCCTGGAAGAAAAACAAAAAGGAGTTAGAATTAATTGATGGATTGTCAACGGATGTGGAATCAACGGATGATGAAAGTTATCCGTTGAAGGAAGAAAAGGAGCATCCATTGAAGGCTCATCAATTAAAACAGGCAAGTAATTTTAAAAATAAAAACCTCAATAAGAAGAATGATTCAACTCTTAAGAACTTTGTCAAAGAAGGAGCTAGCACATCCAAAGATGTCAGTAAGGTGAATATAGGACACATGACTTTAGATCAGCTGAAAAATAGGCTTAAGTTGGTTGAGGATAAGAAGGAAACTAAAAGAAAATCTAAAAGAAATGGGAAGGTAGGGATTAATAAACATAACAATTACACACCTGATAGGTATGCTCCTAGAAAAAGCTGTGTGTATTGTAAAAGTGTTAATCACCTATCTGATAATTGCAAATCTGTTAAAAATGCTCCCATGCCTTCAAATCCCTCCATGCCTAACATGTCTATGTCACATCTGCATGTTATGCCTGTTATGTCTCATCAGAATCCTCATGCACATTTTGCAAACATGCCATATATTAATAATCCTTATTTTACTGCATTTAGTATGCCTCAAATGCCATACAATATGCCTATGTGGAATAACATATTTGCACAATCTATGCCTTATCAAATTCAATCAAATGTGCTAAATGATTCTGTGACTAACCCTACACTTCAACCAACCAAATCTGAGATCAAGGTTGACCCAAAGTTACCTAAGTCAAAAGATGCAGGAGGAATGAAGTCTAGGAAAAAGACTAACAAGGCTGGACCCAAGGAAACTTGGGTACCAAAATCAACTTGATTGATTTTGTTGTGTGCAGGGAAAAAGAAGGAATCTATGGTACTTGGATAGTGGCTGTTCAAGACACATGACAGGAGATTTCACCCTGCTCACAGAGTTTAAGGAGAGAGATGGCCCTAGCATAACCTTTGGAGATGACAGCAAAGGATTCACTATGGGATATGGCTTGATTTCAAAAGAAAATGTCATCATTGATGAAGTTGCATTAGTTGATGGTCTCAAACACAATTTATTGAGCATCAGTCAACTATGTGACAGAGGGAATACTGTTTCCTTCAATTCTGAAGCCTGTATTGTCACAAGTAAAAAGGACAATAAAGTGGTTCTAACTGGAGTTAGAAAAGGGAATGTGTACTTAGCTGACTTCAACTCTACAGATGCAGAATCCATTACTTGTCTTTTCAGCAAAGCAAGTGCAGTTGAAAGTTGGCTATGGCACAAGAAGCTGTCCCATTTGAATTTCAAGACAATGAATGATCTAGTCAAAAAGGACTTAGTTAGAGGAATGCCTCTGGTGGAATTCACAAGGGATGGACTGTGTGATGCTTGTCAGAAAGGAAAGCAAAAGAAAGTATCATTCAGTAAGAAGCTTGAATCTGCAATTGATGAACCATTACAACTGCTACACATGGATCTCTTTGGACCAGTCAATGTATTGTCAATTTCAAGGAAAAGATATTGCCTAGTGATTGTTGATGATTTCTCTAAGTTTTCATGGGTCTATTTTCTTGGATCAAAGGATGAAGCTAGTGAAATCATTATCAATCATATCAAGCAAGTCAACAATCATCCTGATTTCAAAATAAGGAATATTAGGAGTGACAATGGAACTGAGTTCAAGAATTCAACCATGAAGCTGTTCTGTGAAGAAAATGGGATCATGCATGAGTTCTCAGCTCCAAGGAATCCACAACAAAATGGTGTGGTGGAAAGGAAGAACGGATCACTAATTGAAGCTGCAAGGACAATGCTTGAAGAGTCAAAACTCCCAACTTACTTTTGGGCTGAGGCTGTTAACTGTGCATGTTACACTCAGAATATTTCTCTAATCAATCAGGCAAAAGGCATGACTCCCTATCAATTATTCAAGAGAAGAAAACCAACTTTAAACTTTCTGCATGTCTTTGGTTGCAAATGTTACATCTTAAGGAATCAATCTGATCACAAAGGGAAGTTTGATGCAAAGGCTGATGAAGGAATATTTATTGGTTATTCTGCTGGAAAATCTTATAGGGTCTACAATCTAAGAACCAACATTGTCATGGAATCTGTGCATGTTGTGTTTGATGATAAAAAGATTGATGGACTAACAGATGAGGGACATCATGAAGGACTCAAATTTGACAACATTGAGATATATTGTGATGATAGTGAAGATGAGAATGATGAAGAAGGCATCTCAAGAAGAATTCAGAATCTGCCTTTGGATAATGCACAGAATGCTGCATCCGTTGAAAGTCACAATTCAGCTTCCGTTGAAAGAAGCAATGCAGCATCCGTTGAAAGACAAAGTGCATCATCCGTTGAAGTTCATAATGAAGCATCTGTTGATCACAGTCTGTCAACGGATAATCAATTCACTTCATCAGTTGATAGAGCTCCCAATTCCTTTCGAAGGATCAGCAACTCAGGGGGAGTTTCAACCAATCAACATTCTATCTCACATCATGACAATACTGAGGCAACCTCATCTAGAGCTAATCTACCACCTCAAAGGAAATGGACCAAGAATCACCCTTTTGAACTGATCATTGGTGATGCTACATCTAAAGTGCAAACTAGAAGGGCTACTCAAGATGAATGTCTGTATAGTAGCTTTCTATCACAGGAGGAACCTAAGAGAGTGGAAGAAGCTCTATTGGATCCAGATTGGATTTTAGCAATGCAAGGGGAGCTAAACCAATTTGAAAGGAACAAAGTATGGAAGCTGGTACCCAAGCCAAAGAACAAGAGTTCTATTGACACAAAATGGGTATTCAGAAACAAGATGGATGAAAATGGCATTGTCATAAGGAATAAAGCCAGATTGGTTGCTAAAGGCTATTCTTAACAAGAAGGAATAGATTTTGATGAAACATTTGCTCCAGTTGCTAGACTTGAGGCCATCAGAATCTTTCTAGCCTATGCAGCTCATGCCAATTTCAAAGTCTATCAAATGGATGTCAAGAGTGCATTTCTAAATGGAGAATTGGAGGAAGAAGTTTATGTAAGCCAACCTCCAGGATTTGAAGATCCAAAATTTCCAGACTATGTGTATTATCTGTTGAAAGCACTCTATGGTCTAAAGCAAGCACCTAGAGCCTGGTATGAGACTTTGTCAAAATTCCTTCTAGATAATCACTTCACAAGAGGTACTGTTGACAAAACTCTCTTCTTTAGAAATGTTAATGGCTCTAAAATACTTGTTCAAATTTATGTAGATGATATTATATTTGGATCTACAGATGATAAGCTTTGTAAAAAGTTTGCTAAGTTAATGCAAAGTAAATATGAAATGAGCATGATGGGAGAGCTAACTTATTTTCTTGGTTTACAAGTTAAACAAGTTAGTGATGGAATTTTTATTAGTCAAACTAAATACATTTATGATCTTTTAAAGAAGTTTGACTTAATAGATTGTTCATCTGCAAAAACTCCCATGGCCACTGCCACCAAGCTTGAATTAAACAAGGCTGAAAAGTCTGTGGATATTTCAAGTTATAGAGGCATGGTTGGCTCACTTTTATATTTAACTGCTAGTAGACCTGATATAATGTTTTCTACATGTCTCTGTGCTAGATTTCAAGCTGACCCTAAAGAATCTCACTTAGTGGCTATTAAAAGAATCTTCAGATATCTCAAAGGGACTCCAAATCTAGGAATTTGGTACCCTAGAGAGTCTGGTTTTGATCTAATTGGCTACTCAGATGCAGATTATGCAGGCTGTAAAATAGACAGGAAAAGCACAACTGGCACCTGTCAATTTCTAGGGAACAAGCTTGTGTCATGGTTCAGCAAGAAGCAAAATTATGTTTCTACATTAACAGCTGAAGCTGAGTACATTGCTGCTGGTAGTTGCTGTGCACAGATACTATGGATGAGGAATCAACTATTTGACTATGGTTTGACTGTTGACAAAATTCCAATATTCTGTGACAACACAAGTGCCATTGCCATTACTGAAAATCCAGTGCAGCACTCAAGAACCAAGCACATTGATATCAAGTACCACTTCATTAGGGAACATGTGATGAAAGGTACAGTGGAACTTCATTTTGTTCCAAGTGAAAAGCAGATTGCAGACATATTTACCAAGCCACTTGATGAATCAACATTCACAAGATTAGTAAGTGAGCTAGGTATGCTTAATTATTCATAAATTTATGTCCTCTATATAATCTGCATTGAAGCCTAAAATGAATTTGCTGCAAGAACAAAGTTGGCTTTAAGAAAGACCTATCATATCAACGGATATTCCCTATCCGTTGAAAGCCAAAATTGTTCTATCAACGGATGTTCATTATCCGTTGAAAGACAAATACATTTCTGGTAATTTTATCCCTCAACGGATAAAATAGTGTTGGTCATCAACGGATAACTATTTACCTTATCCGTTGAAGTGTCACATCATTTACTTTCAGTAAGTCGCAGCCGTTGATTTCTTTACTTAACCGTTGATACAGATATACACTGTTGTATATATTTGTTTTAAAGGCAGTTTAGAATTTCTACAGTTTTATTTATTCTTGAACGGCTGTAATTTACTTAAAAGTATCATTTTATTTATGTTTTAATTCAAGAAAGTATAAAAGCCCATTGAACTCTTATTTTCACTTTACGCTTTCTTGCAATTTTCATTCTCCTTCTCTCCCAAAATTCTCAAGTTTTTCTCTGCAACCTCTACTCACAACAATGGCACCAGTAGTCAAAATTATGTCTCAAACAGGATTTGTTTATGAAAAGAATAATTTCGTAGCCTTGGTTGAAAAGAATGAAGCCCATTCTGATTATCACAAGATGATGGACTTCATCAAAAACTGCAAACTGAGCTATACAATGCTGGAAGCCCCAACCATCTACTGTGAGGTGATTGAGGAGCTTTGGACAACTGCAGAGTTCAACTCCACATATATGACTATTGCCTTCTCTCTCAAAGGTAAGGATTATTGCATTAACTGTGATGATATACAGTCTTGTTTTAAGTTGCCTGAGAATAATGCCATAACACCACACACTGATAAAGATGTATCTGCTATGTTAGATTCCATAGGCTATGCTTTTGATTCTGCTAGTTTAGGTAGTATTAGAAGGAAAGGCCTTTGGAAAGAATGGAGTTTTCTTCGAGATGCCTTTATCAAGGTTTTCTTTGGGAAGATTAGCAATTTTGATTCCATAACTTCATCTCTTGTTAATATGCTCTATATGCTAGTTTCTGATAGGTACTTTAATTTTAGCAACTGTGTCATGCTAGAATTAGGTTCCAGATTAGGTAACAAAGCTAATAGACCACATAACATCTACTATGCTAGATTCTTTATGTTATTGGATAACCATGTTGCTGAAGGATTGGTCATATCAAATGAGAATAATAAACTCAAATGCTAGGCACAAGAGAAAAGGGTCCTTGCAGACCTTTTGAGAATGAACCTCAACAGCCAGGTGCCATTGGTATATTTTCCAATCATGAATGAACCACAGGTAAGTGAGGTAAACACTTCTATAACTCCTACTATTTCCAACCCCATTGTTTCTTTGCCTTCTAGTGTGGCCATGGAATCTGTGTCTTTGTCCAAACAGGTTCCTACCAAAGCCACCAAAACTAAAGTTTCAAAACTCAAGTCAAAGAAAACTACCTCTGTTGTTTCTCAAAAGACAACAGTTGTAACAACTACCATAAACCCTGAAGGGAGTGAACAGGGTGTGAGTGGTGAGGGGAGGGGGTGAACATCAAGAAACCCCCCAGGATAAGGTGGGAGAGGTGAGTGGTACCCAAGCCAGCCAAGCCACAGTCTCTCAAAAGACTGTGGTGGTTCAAAAGGAGTCTAACACATCCCTAGTTGCATCCTCCCAAAAGGATGCAACTATTGAAAATAGTCCCCAGCCAGGGACACAGACCAAAAGAGGGAGGGACACTGCAGCCACACATTCACCAATTAAAGCCTTTTCAAGGAAGAAGAAGGCCAAGACCCTAGTTTCCACCCAAGGGGCACACACAACACATATACATCCACCTGTATCTGAGCCTTCTCAAATTCAGCTTGATGTGATTCCAGCAAATGTGGAGTCACAGCCCCATTCTCTCATAATAGAAACACACCAATCATCAAACTCTCCATCACCCTCTCTGGATGTGGATATGATATTCACATCAATTCCTGATTCTCCCTCATTAAAACTCAGGGAGGAGCCCCACTCAAAACCTGATGATCATCATCTTTTAGATGATTTGTTGGATCATCAGTCAATTCTTTCAGATATGGTTGAAGAATCTGTGTCACCTCACTTAAAATAAATTCACACTGATTCAACAATTATGTCACTTTCTATATCTACATCTTTTCCTTCTTCAACGGATATCTCTCATCCGTTGACAAGTGGTTGTTCTTCAACGGATAAGCTTAACAGCAGTTATCCATTGATACCATCAGTTTCCACTTCAACGGATACTCCCTATCCATTGATAGTCTCTACACACTTAACAGAAACAATTCCAACTGTAGAGGACATGGTTACTGTACAATCACTTTTAGGTTTGAGGGAAGGGAGCGATCTTTTGAGTGAGAGGCTGGGTTGCTCCCAGGCAAGAGGAGAGGTTGAGAGTCACCATATACATGCTATTTCTTCCAGCATGGAAAAAGTGAGTGAGGGGAGTGCCACCTTAGAAGGTGAGGGTGAGGGTGTGAGGGTGTGTATGAGCCAGGGGGAGCCC